>NW_028258316.1:8606034-8758275 GCF_053883595.1 Heterocephalus glaber | reverse complement strand
CAGATAAGCATCTCTTGCAAATCTAAAAGTACAAATATGACAAAGGTAGTTCACAAAACAAATTAAAATGGGCCACATTTGTAAGAAAAGATATCTAACTTCCCAAATGCTCAAGGAAAAGCAAATTAATGCATCAGCAAGAGAGCATGCTTTGCTTTACAGATTAGCTAAGGCTCAGACCCCATCATTTGCCCGCTTAACACAGGCGGAAGCTGGGATTCAGGGAGGTTGGGGAGTTTGCCTGCAGCCGCACAGCTCAGGAGCCAGTCCCTGGCGGCCGGGCTCGCTTCATCCAAACGGAAGCACGAGCGCCCCCTCCCGGAAGACCCTAGTAGCTCGGCTTTTGCCCTGCACCGTGGCGTTGTCTGCCCCGCACTCACTGTCCTCCGCCTTAGGGCGCCGGAGCCTGGGGATGGGGACCCCCGGAGCTAGGACCGCGGCGTCACTCAGTTCACCCGCCCCGCCCACCTTGTTTGAAGGACGAGGGACTAGCGGGCATGCAGGATGGCGTGCCTGGCACCAGTTCGCGCCCATCCTCGGGTCCTTCAGGCCCCTCTCCCCACCAAGCAGTGCCATTTCCTTTGTCCTCCTGTCCCAGGACATCGGGGCTCACCTTTGGGGGCGTGGGGAGGTGCAGGACGCTGTCTGCGGAGGTGTCAAGTGCTGAGCCAGCCCAAAGGAGCTTGGGGTGGGGTCAGGTGAGGGGCAGAGGAGGACCAGACCCCCAAAGGCCGGGCCAGGGCAGGACCCTCCTCCCCAGACTCCAGGATGAGGTTCCCAGGGATGCGAGGCTCCCTGGGGAGAGCAGGCCCCACCTGTGCCCCTGTGGCCGTGCGGGCCTCTCTAGGGGGCACTTGGCGATTTAGCATCACCGTGTGCGAATCCTTCCAGAGCCCAAGCTGCCGGGCAGGGAGCACCGGCCTCCGGGGCCTCCAGAATGGACACAGCAGGTGACGGACCCAGGACTGAGTGAAGGCGAGATGGGCCGGGGGTGGGGGGAGTCGTGCAGCCCGCGTCCGGACTCACTCGTGCATGTGCACCCAGGACGGGGTCCCGGGGGAGGACATAGGCCGCCCAGGCCAGGAGGGAGATGGAGAGCCAAGGAGGGGAAGGGGCTCAGGAGGGTCTTCAGGATGGAGAAGAGGGCAACTCAGAGGACACCGGGGGAGGGGGCAAGGCGGGGTGCACCTGCTCAGGCTGCGTCCAGTCTCTCTGATGCCTTGGCGATGTCACCAGACCCTCTGTCACTTAGGCCTTTGGCTAGTCCGGTAGTCACCTGTGTTGTAGAGAAGTGAGCAGCTTCTAATTTTCTTAATTGAAAAGTTATGAAAGTAAGACACACAATGCCTATTAGAGAAACTTTAGGGGAAAGTAGCAAATAGAAGAAAGAAGAAGAAACACCCACCATCCCATCATGTAGGGTGCAGCAGCATTTGAAACATTAACATATATTCCAGGATATGCATGTTCAACCAAGATTTATTAAGCCCTAGCTGTTTTGAAGCAATGAATATGCCAGGTACAGACAATATCCATATATGTGTGCCCTCATATACACAATTTAAAAAAAAAAAGATCGTATCATATTATTTGCACCATTTAGTTACTTGGGTTTTTTGGACAGCTCTCTCCTGTGAAAACATATGTACATAATTTTTTTTTTTGATTCTTTGAGACAGGGTCTCACTAGGTAGTTCAGGCTCGACTTGGATTCCCTATGTAGCCCCAACTGGCAATCCTCCTGCCTCAGCCTCCTGAGTGGTGGGATTTGGGGCATGTGCCACCACTCCTGGTTAACGTTTTAATTTTATTTTAAATAAAAATAATATAAGGGGGCTGGGGGTTTAGCTGAGAGGTGTTGTGCCTGCCTTGCAAGTGCAAGGTCCTGAGTTCGATCTCTGATACCAGAAAAAAAATAACATAAGAATAAGGTGAAAATTTAAAAAGAATAAAAATCTATATCCTGCCAATATCCATTAACGTTTTGGGGCGGATGTTTTCTGGACTTTTAAAAGTATAAATGTGTATATATATTTCACAACTACAAACATTATATTTACTGGCTTTTTTTTTTTTGGTAGCAGGGATCGAACTCGGGACCTTGTGCCTGCAAGGCAGGTGGCGGAACCACTGAGCTAAATCCCTGGCCCTGGCTTTTCTGTATGTGTGTGTGCTGGGGATTGAATCCAGGGCATTGTGTATGCCAGGCAGGCAAGTGCTCTATCACTGAGCTACATCCTCAGCCCTTTTGATTTCATTTTAGACAAGAGTCTCACTAAGTAGCCCAGGAGGGCCTGGAACTTGTTGATCCTCCTGACTCATCCTCCTGAGTAGCTGGGATTACAGGTTTACACCACCATGCTGGGTTAGCATTTGCTTTTTTATTTTATTTTTAATTTTTCTATTTTTTTGGTACCAGGGATCGAACTCCGGTCCTTGCACTTCTGAGGCAGGCTGCAGAACCACTGAGCTAAATCCCCGGCCTGCATTTGCTTTTTTTAAAGCCTTCTGTAGTCTGGAACTTTTCCTAAGCATGTAAAGATCTCTCTCCTATTTGATGTGTTTAGGATGGGCGTGCAACAATGTAGCTATTTTCTTAAACTTGATAAAGAGTGCTTCATGGAACATTCTTGTGCATGAGTCATATCTATTTCTCCATGATGTCGTGTGGATTAAATGAGAATTAATGTCTGGGCAGTTTAGAGCCCAGGAAATCCCCTCACCCCCACCTCCTGCCCTCTCTTCCCTCCTCTCTTTTCCTCCCCACACTTTGCATAATAACATCAATGAGCATGCCCATAATCCCAGTACTCTGGGAGGCAGAGGCAGGAGGATTGCAAATTGGAGCCTAGCCTCGGGAATTTAGTGACTGAACAAGAGCTTGTCTCAAAAAAAAAAAAATTTTTTTTTTTAAGGGTGGGAGATGTAGCTCAGTGCAAAGGCTCTGGGTTCATTCAATCCTCGGTACCACAAATAAGAAAACAAAGCAGTAACAACAGGAGTTTGAAGTCTGAAGCCACTCAGGACCCCGCCCCCAGAGCCACAGCCCCTCATTGCCCCGCCCCTTCCAGGACCAACTTCGCCTCCTCACTTCCCTCCTCCTCAAGGTCTCAGCTGGCTCTGGCCACCTCCACTCCCCAACTGGGGCTCCATGGCCTCTTGGTTCCGGCTGCCTTTGGGTCCTTCCTGGCTCCCAGCCCCGCCTCCCGGTGAGGCTCCCCGCCCCTCTGTCCCCTCCTTGTACCTGTCCCCCACCCCCCCAGCGCTGATGGTCAGGGGACATCACTCTGCTCCCTGCTAAATCCTGGGCCCCAGGAAGGAGGCCAGCGGATGAATGAATGGCGAGAAGGAAAAGGGAAGAGGGGATGAGAGGGGCCCAGAGGGCAGGGCGAGATGGCAAAGGCCATTATGGTGGGCATGGAGGGCATCACGGAACAGATGAGAAGCCCAGGGCGGCCAGGTGTGGGCACAGGCCTGTATCCCAGCTGAGGGAGGAAGATCACAAACTAGCCCAGCCTGGCCAACTTTGCCAGACCCTGCCTCAAAAATTTAAAAATTTCAAGGGGCTGGAGATGCAGCTCAGTGGTAGAAGGCTTGCCTAGCGTGCGTGAGGCCCTGCGTTCCATCCCTGGTGCCGTAAAGAGAAGAAGAGGAAGAGAAGGAAGGGGGAGGGGGAGGGCGGGAGGAGGAAGAGGAGAGGGAGAAGAGGTAGAGGATACCACCCGGGAGGCCGGAGAGGCTGGTGATGGAAGATGAGGACCCAGGCACCAGCCCCAACCCTGCCTCCACCTGTAAAATAGAGCAGCAAACCCTCTGGGAGGCGCCCATGGGGACTAAGCAAGCATGTGACGCCGCTCACGCCACCAGGAGCTTGCTCTCCGGTCTCCTGCCTGCTCCCCACCAGCCTGGAACCGGGGCAGCATAAAACAGGGGGTCCCCACACTGCAGAGCAGGAAGCCCAGGCCAGGAGGTCCCAGGGTTCCAGGATGATGGGGATGAAAACTGAACTTGTCCAGTTGGAGCCCAGAGCCAGTGTCCCCCAGCACTGCCCTGCAGGGGCCCTGCCCTGCTACAGCACAAGGCAGGAGCTCCGAGGGTGACAGGAGCCACCCGGTGCCGGGCCGACTCTGCAGTCACCTACAGGTGGAGCCTCCGTGTGAGTGAGGAGCCCACCGTGTTGAAGATGATGAAGGCTGGAGGGGAGTTGCTTGCCTGCCAGGCTGTGGTGTGCAGCAAGACAGGCTCAGAGCCCAGCAGGGAGGCAGTCTGGCCCAGCGACATATTTCAGTCAGTCAGTCCCACGTCTGTTAGTCAGTCAGGCATCAGACATCCCGGGAGCCCTGCTCTCCCTGGGCTCTCACTCTCCACAGAGAGGGCGCTCATGTCAATCAGAGGATGAGAGAGGGGGACGCCTGAGCTGAGATTTAGGGCAAGTGGGAGTCTAGGGAGGAGAGGCCTGCAGAGGCTCAGAGGTGGGGAGCAGTTGGAAGCCACCAGGTGCCTGGCCACACCCTGCCCCTCTGGTCTCAGACTCGAGCAGAGCCAGACCCCTGCCCCTAGCACAGCACGGAGCTGGGGCCCCCCACCTCTGCTGCCGGGCGGGAGGAGGCTGGAGCCAGGCACACCTGGGGAGGCACAGGGCTCAGCAGAGAACAAAGAGTCCGAGTCTGCCCTGCGCTTCGGGAGCGTGGGCACCAGCAGGCTGGGCGGGCTGTGCGGACGGGGCCGGCAGCTGCTCCGAGCACTGCAGCCCTCCCTGGTGGAGCGATGGGCAGGGCTGATAGCCACGCTGCTGGGCTGCTGGGCCAGCGAGGGGCTCGGGGCTCCCTCCCCCAAGTTCTTTATCAGCAGGATGCGCCGGTTGCCAGGGAGCCAGCTTCAGGCCCTGCTCCAGCCGTTGCCAGGAGGATTATCAGAAAGATTTGAGTCTTTTTAATTAAATCCAAGCCAAATGCAATTCTGCACTGGCTCAGAGAAGCCCATTCAGTATCCTGTCGCCGCCTCCGATAGCTTTGTCCCGGAGGCCCTGCTATCGGGCCACCTATCTGGCCACGAGGCAGACGCCTCCATCCCGGCCTGACAGCAGTGGGCACCTGGAAGTAAACACGAGGGAGGCCCCCTTCCGGCCTGCCGGGTGCTGCTGAGATGGCCTCTGGGAACCCCTGCCCCACGCCAAGCCCAAAAACCAGCTCCACTTGGCCTTGACAATCATCCCCCCCGGCCACAAGACTCAATCTCGCAGCCTTTGAGCTCTCGTAGACTTTCCAGCCTGTAAGGACGGTTCTGCGTTCATTCCCATTTTACAGACAAGAAAACAGAGCCCCAGGGCCGCACAGCAAGTAAGTGGCAGAATTGGGATTCAGACCCAAGTCTCTCTGACTGCTGAGTCTCCACTCTTCATCGCTGAGTCTGCTACGACTTTAGGTGCCTGCCTGGGCCTCCCCACTCAGCCCAACTGCCCCCAGCCAAGGTCTGCCGGGCTCTGTCACGATGCACCTGGTGACAGTGGCACAGCTAGATAGCTCTGCACACCCTCGGGGTGCAGCACCTTTCCTTGTGGTTGTCCCCTTCCGGCCTGCTTAGCCTCCAGGGCGTGGCTGTAGCTCTGGATACTGCAACAGAAGACCCAAGAGAAGCCTCACCATCCAACCCCACAAAGCCTCAGAGGCCACATCCCTGCCACCCTGGTTCAATGCTGGCGTCCCCAGTCTTGCTCCTCCCCAAAAGAGGTGCCTGTGCCTGGTACAGCCTGGCAGCGGGAGGCAAAGCAGGGTGGGAGCTCAGGGTCTTGGAGTTGGTTCACACTGTGGCCAGAGGACAAAATTAACTCGATAAATAATGCAGACATGGAGGGGGACGCATTCTTTTTAGAAATCCCAGCAGCTCCGGGCCCCCACGCCTGTGCACGGACTTTATAGAGCTAAGTTTTAATTGCGGGACCCATGGCCTGGCTGTGGCCACCATGCCAAGGGGGGACGTGTGCTCTTTTTAATTAAATCTGTCTGTTATCACATGGATGGTTATGAAGGAGGCCATTAGCAGTGTAGTGTCTGCTGCTGGGAAACTGTCTGCCTCGTTGGACACATGGCCCAGAGCCCTCAATGGGCCAGCATCCCTCATCCTCCTGGTCCACACAGCCCACCCGGGAGATGCTCTGGGCAGGGCCTTCACCCAGCCTACCGCATGCCAGGCTTTTGCTACTCCTGGCTGACCAGGAGCCTCCTCCCCAGGGATGGGAAGAGACCTGGAGTGGGGTCCGGGCTCAGCCACTTGTTGCTGTGTGACTGTAGGACACAACTTCCTCTCTCTGGCTACAGTGACAGAGACGGTTCACATGTGCTGCTTATGTCAAGTTACACACACAAATCCACTGCCTCCCACAATGCCCCAAGAGAAGGGACTTTTGTTGTCCCCTCTTTACAGATAGGGAAACGGAGGCTTGGAAACGACTCTGCGTGGGTCTCTCATCCTAGGTATTAGTCAGCTTTCCCCTTGCTAGACACAATGCCTGACACTCAACTTGAAGGAGGAGAGGTTTGATTTGGCTCATGGTTTCAGGGGATTCAGTCCATGGTCTGCTGCCTCCAAAGCAGCATCACCATGGTGGAAGGGTGTGGTGGAACAAAGCTGCTTAGTTCATGCCAATGAAGTAGAGCAAGGGAACAGTGCTAGACAGGAAGGGGACCAGGGACCAGATCTAGTACCCGAGATCACCCCTCCATGATCCATGCCAACACACCCAGAAGTGTACCCTGGACGGCTCCCGAGTCATTAAATTGAGACAATCAATTTAACCATCACAACTTGATTATGGCTGAACTAGGATCTGAATGGACAACTGCCTCAGTTTCCCCACTTGGGCAATAAGGATAATGATCCTTACCTGGGAATGAGGGGCTCTAACTAGGACAGTGGAGGCCTGGGAGTGAGTTTAACACATGATGATGGTTTTCATTTGAGCATTGTCATTTAAGTACAGGTGTGGCTATTGGCCCTGTTTTTCAGATGAGGAAACTAAGGCCCTGCTCCCTTGAGGCCCCTTTTGTGTCGTTCCACACCAGGACAGGGCAGCGGTCATCTCACCTGTCCTCACTCCGGCGGCCTCTCGCTCTCTCATTAGAATAATGTGTATTTGATTGTCACTTGATTATACAATAAAACCGGGGTAAAGTTGCAGACAGGACAGATTATAAAATGGACATTGGAGTCCCCCGTAATCCCATACTGCTATCTAGTTGTCTTCGTTTCTTATGTTCGTTTTCCTGTTTACTCATCCGTCCATCCATCCATCCATAAGTGTTGAATGAGCGCCTCGTGGGTGCTGAGCCTGTGTAGGGTGCTGGAGGACACCAGGTGACACTGATGGGAGGAGACGGCATTAACCAGGCAGGCGCAGCAGCGATGCAGAAGCCCCGGTGTCACATGGGCTGCACCGCACACCTCACAGCTTCAGGGGGGGCCCTGACCCAGCTGGGACAGGATGGGCCCCTGGAGGAAGCCTCATTCCATCCGAGCTGGCATGAAATACACCTCAGGTGTTGGGAACATTTTTCTAGGACCTTGGGCCATGGCTCTCCTCCGTGTTGTCTCCCAGCCTCTAGACGCATGCACTCTACTGCCTGGCCAGCTTCGCCCACAGCTCCAGCCCCTCGCCCTGGGCGTGCCCTCTGTCTAGAATGCCCTTCTTCTCTCCCTGGGCCTGTTGGTGAACTGCTACACATCCTCCAAAGCCCAGAGCTCTTGTCCCATCCTCAAAGGAGCCTTCCGTATGGGCCAGCTCAGGGGCTGCCTTCAGGGGGGTCACAGAATGGACACTGAGAGAGGGAGACTTTTTCCCAAAGTGTCCTGGGACATCACCAGGCTGTGAAGCCAGCCAGGTTCATTCAGCTTGTGGGCAGCGAGGCCCCTGCCTGCTGCCCCTGGGCAGGACAGCCACTCCCCAGGTCTCTGCCCTGCAGCTGGGAGGGTGGCAGCTGCATGACTGGATGGTCCTGGGCCTAACTGTTGCTCCTGAGGGATGCCTTTCCCTGGGCTCAGAAGGCCAGGACTGCTTCCCAAGGGCAGGGTGGGTGTGGCCCTGTACACCTTCCTGCCCTGTCCTCTGCTAAGGTCCACAGGAGTCAAGCTCAGTCTGATGGCCTGAACATAACGGCCTTTTGTCATTGCTCAGTGACTCTATAACCCCCACCCTGTGGCTCTTAGACCAGTGAGTCACTGGCAGATGGGACACAAGCAGTGCTGCCAGACCCTCCTCACTGCTGGTGTTGTTCCCTTTGCATCCTGCCTTGCTATAAGAACACACCCAGGCCAGTCTGCTGCAGGGACGTGAGAGACTCTTGAAGGATAGTGGAGGACCGAGCTGAGGCCACCCTAGCCAACCAGCCCCCAGCCCACTTCCCCCAGCCAGAGAGGCCTGAATGTGCCCAGCCAAGATCAGCAGAATCACTCAACAACCCACAGACATATGCTATATACTAGACAATGAGTTGGAAACCATAAAGAGGTAGAGTTGTTTGTGACCCAGCAATAGCTAACTGAGACACCTCATCTACACAGTGGCATAAACTACAGCCATGAAGAAGAATGAAACAGTCATTATACATTCTCATGTGTATATGTCTCCAAGATATATTAAGATTTTCTAAAGTAAGAATGCAACAACGTACATGGAAGACAAAAAAAAAGTAAATACCAGGTATTTCTAGTCTCTAGACTCTCTCTGGAAAGCTATAAACACCTGGTAGCCATGGCTGCTTCTTGGGAAAGGGAATAGGGGGTGGTCTGTAACCAATAAAAGAGAAGAGAAAAACATCTTTTTCAAAGTCTTCTTATTTTATGTTGCTTTAGAATATTGTACCACATACCTCTTATTTTTATTTTATTTTAATTCTTATCAGTATGTGTTTGCAATACACACCATGTTTCCCTGAAAATAAGACCTAACTGGAAAATAAGCACTGGCGATTACTGTGACGATGGCCAGTGTCACATGGGAGATGACGCTTCACTACACTCTTGCTCAGTGGCCACTCTGTAAGGCAGGTAAGGCCAGGCGGTTGAGGTTGGCATTTCTGATCTCTAGTCTTCAAGGCTGCTTATTTTCCAGTTAGGTCTTATTTTCAGGGAAATGGGGTAATGATGACATTCATTGTGACCAATTTTTAAAAATAGAGAGCATTTAAGGAACGAATGTTTCTCAAGAATGGTAAGTTTATAATTTCCCTTTGGGGTAAAGCTTTGTTATCTATTCACTGCTTCCCATCCTGGCCTCTTCACTTCCTGTGTGGCCTCAGCACATGACTTCTCTTCATCCCCAGTTTCTCCACCTGTTCCATGTGGATGAGGGCAGCCCAGGAAGACGTGACCACCACGTGTCTGGTAAGTGCCCAGCGTGTTGGTGCTCAACTCCGCCTGCCAAGCTCCACCAGGGCTGCCTTCACTCCCCATCCAGCCTGGGCTCCCTTGCTCCCCGCTCACACCAAGGAGTATTCTTACAACTCTAGTGTCAGCTGAGAGCCCATCTCCCTTTAGGGGTGTCCCTAACCAGGATTGGCCAGGAAGTCCCCCTCCATGGGGCAGGGAACGGAAATGCAGGCTCCCTGGGAAAGGGTTCGCTCTGGGGCTGTAGTCCTGGCAGCCCCCCTCCTCCAGCTGGAGCATCTGAGTCCCATCTGTGAGCTCTCCTGGCCAGGGATTTGGGGTCCTTGTTTTATGGCTCCCTAATCCTTGCTTGGCAGAAAGGAAGTGGTGGGTCAGTCCAGCCATGCAGAAAGTGGCCAGTGGATCCGTAAAGGAAAGATTCATGGGCCATCAAAAGGACCTTTTGCCTCTGGGGCCTCCGCTGCACTTCGCAGGGAGATAAATCACAGCCAGGGCAGGAAGATAAAAGGTGCAGGGACACAGGGCCCTGTCCTGGGAGAAGGAACTGGCTGAGGGGCCTGGGCTACCGCAGGGCTGGGCTCACACTGTGCAAGCCCTTAGCATCATGGCAGCCTTGAGATGACCCTGACACCATCCCTCCTACAACAGCCCCAGATCCAGGGAACGTGGCACCTGTGTGGTCGCACAGAGCCTCCAGCTCAGAAGGGCCGTGCGCTGGGTTGCGCCCTGCTTCGCTGTCTTGAAAGTCTTCTAACCTTGTACTGGACTCTGCCTGGCCAGGAGTGGCTTTGGGCTTCTTGTGCCACCATGTCTGCTCCACCTGCCAGAAGCTTAGCTGGCACAGCTCGCACAACTCCAGCAGCATGGAACTCGATGCTGGGCACCCCACTGACTGTGACGTAGGCAGTGTGATTGCACCTCAGCTTCCTGTCTGCACGACAGGCAAATCAAGGCTAAGCGCCATGCGCGTCCAATGCAGTAGGGCACATGCGGTGCCTGGCGCATGCTCCTTTTCTGCTTATTCAATGACAGCTCTTATTGTATGTCAGTAAAAAAGGCTTCTTTCTATCGGGTTGGGATCTTCTGGCCTGGCCATGGAAGATGCTCACACACGCGCTCGCGCGCACACGCACACGCACACGCAGAGCCACAGGACCCTGGCAGGTCAAACCTGCTGCTTCACCTGGGCTCCACCCGGCAGGTGCCTTGTTCTTTGCTGCCATCTGCTGGCGAGCATGGGACACTGCATCACAGCTGGCGCTGGGGCACTCCACACTTCATTTGTCCAACTATGAATTGGAAAATGATCAAATCCCTCGACAAATCTTCCCTGAGGATCTACTCAGACATTGGGGATTTTTTTCAGTGAACATAAAAGACAAAATCCTTGCCCTCTTGGAGCTGCCACTCATGTGGGAGGCAGGGATAATGAGCAAGAAAATCAGTCATTTGATTCCCACCAGTGGTAAGTACAGTAACAAGAAAACGAGAAATCGGGGCGTGAGGAATGGAAGAGGGCAAGGCAAAAGGACAAAGTGCATTCGGGGAGCAGGGTCAGCAGAGGGCACCATGCCCGGCGCCTGTGGCCTGGCTTCAGCCCCATCTCTCGCTCCCTGTGACAGCTTTGGGCTACTTCTCCCCGACCTGAGTCAGTTTCCCCATCTGGAGAACAGGGAGAATCACAGCCACTTCCCAGATGAGGGGTATTGTGGGAATTTAGAGGGATCCTGAAGCAGGAAGACTGTGAGTTGTATCATTCTTACCTGCCTTTGACTCGCACCCCCAGAACAGGGGCTTCCTCTCTGAGCCTCAGGAAAGCCCTGCCAGGTTGGTACTGAGACATTGTCCCACTCTGCAGACAAGGAGCCCGAGGCCCCAGAGGAAGTTCACTCATCCAAGGACACACAGCTGTGGTGACAGAGGGGTCTGGCGGGCAAGTTTGGGGACCACAGCCTGGTGGCAGGAGAGCGGAGGGTCTCACCTCCTCTAGGATCAGGCCTGCTGTCCCTCCCCTTGCAGAGTCACCGCTCCCAAGGCCTCCCCACCCCACCCACCCACCATGGGTGAGATGGCAGGAGGAGCAGGAAGGGTGGCCCGGGCAGCCAGCAGGCCTGGCTCCCTCTTGGGAAAACGTTCCCTCTGGGCCAGCCTCAGGCTGAGCTGCCCCTGGGCTGCAGGGTGAGTCCTCCATCTCTGGTGGCCCAGATCCTCCTGTGTGTCGGTTTCTCAGAGTCTTCAGGTGGTAAGAACAAGCAGAGCATTGGAAGGCTTGTGAAACCCAATGGAAGGGCTGTATGAACTGTGAAGTAGTAAATCTGCAAGGGAGACCCTCCCTCCGGGACCCGCCTTCCCTGCTTAGGCTTCAGCCTTCAAGATGCAAATGCTGCTGGTAAGTTCAGCAGGGCTGGAGGTCCAGGAGACTCAGCCCCCAACTGTTTCCCAACAGAGAAACCCTGGGTGTGAGGTTTCCGGGGCTTGAGGATCCCTGAAGGGCAGAAGGGGCCACTTGCATTCTCAGGAGGCTGTGCCCTGGCAACAGTCAGCTTTCCGGCACTGTAACAAATGCCTGCAATGAATCAGTTCAGAGACAGGAAGGGTTTCTCTGACTCAGATCTCTGGAGATGCAATGACTGGCCCCATTGCTCTGGGCTCGTGGCTGCACACAGTGGCAGTAGTGTGGTGAAACAAAACCATTCACTCATGGCCAGGAGCGGAGGAAAAAGAAGAAGTGCTTGGGCCCCACAATCCCCAGGATACAACCCCAAGGACTGGGAGACATTGTCTTAGTTTCCCCCCTGCCCAAGAGCACCACCCTGTAACATCTGGACCTTCCAGGGACACACCGGATCCAAAATACCAAGGTCCTAGTGCTCACTAAGGAAGCCTGCAGAAGTCACTGGATTCCCACTGTCACTCGGCAAGGTGGCCCCATACAGGTGGATAAACCAAGGCTGGGAGAGTGTGACTTATCTGGGCCACCCAGGAAGTACCTGGGCCAGCTCAGACCCCAGATCCCTCAGCCCTGGAGCCAAAGTATAAATAAATTAAAGAGCAAAATAAAAGATAGATAACAGGAAACAGGAAGAAAGATGTCTTGCAAATGGAAAAGGTACCACAAGAGTGAGGGAGAGAGGGAAAAGAAGGGGAGGAAAAAGGGACACAAAAAGAACTAGTGTGTGTGTGTGTGTGTGTGCGTGTGTGTGTGTGTGTGCACCTACTGCCCAGGATGAATGTAATTGCTACGTGCTGCAAACATGCACCAATAAATATCTAAAAATTTAAAAAGAGCAAAAGAGCTCACACCTCCCCAGGTTGAAGGTGGGCCGGGCTTACACTAACACATCAGACTGATAAGCTTTACTGGCTGGGGCGGGGGGCGCTTTCCCAGGAGGGTCGGAGGCCTCTGGGAGTGGAGGTTGGTGGGGACAGCTGGGGTCCAAGGCCTGGGCCAGGGCCCTCCTAGCGACTGCAGCTGTGTCTCCAGTGGAGGGAAGGAGGGGATAATGGGCCTGAGGTCTGAGGTGCAGGGCAAGCAGGGGAAGGCAGCAGGCAGAGTCCTAACCCACAGCTCCATCCTCTCCCCTGGAGATAGGATAGGATGGGACAGGACAGGACAGGAGGGAGGCAGCGGCCAGCAGGGGAGGGGCAGGGGCTGCAGATGGGAAGCAGGTGGGGGGTGGGGAGGCCCGAGACAGATGAGGCCAGGACAGAAGGGGAGGACACAGAGAACAAGATGGGAGATAAGATTTCAAAGACACAGGCAGTGGCAGCCTGGAGCAGAGAGGAGGAGCAGCCTGCGCGGGGAGGGGAGGGGGAAGGGACCAGGGACAGCTCCCAGAGCCTGACCCGCTGTGTCGCCTAGCACTGTGCATCTCTAGCCCCGTCCTGCTGTCTCCAACCACTGTCTGACCACATTCTCACTCACATCCTTGGGTGTCCCTGTCTAGCTGAGACTCACACCCAGCACTGTCCTCCCTGTCCCCAGCCTCTCCCCATTGTGTTCTGCAGAACTGCCAGCCACACCCTCACCTGAGGACAGAGCTCCTTGCTCTGAGCAGTGAGTGTCCCTGTGTGGTGGGAGGGGAAGTCCAAGGCCAGCCTCAGAGGAGACTCGGGCCGAAGTAGGGGGCTCACCCTAGCCCCAGCGCCTGGAATTTCACTAGATGGCGAGTGGCTGGAGTACCCAGCCCGGCAGAGCCCCAGGAAGCACCTAGAAAGGATGGGCGAGCTGGACACCACCACACTGCCCCAGCTTCCTGTTCCTGCCTCATGCCAGGTGGCCTGCAGGCAGCTCTGGGGACATAGGAATAGACAGATCCAACAGTAGCCTCTGACCCACAGAAACTAGTCCCACCCCAGTTCCCCTGCACCACAGATGATGGCATCAGGCAGCGAGGGTTATGCCCAGCGCCACCTCTTAGCACTGGGGCTTTGGACAAGCTGTTCACCACTCAGAGGCTCAGGTGCCAGGTCCATGGTGAGCCCTGGGTTGATTAGGAGCCACTGAGGGCCTGACCCCCGCTGATTGGCAGCTGGTCCCTCTGCTCAGCCCACCATCTCTGTGGCTCTCCTGGGAGGGACAGAATGTGAAGGAGCCAAGTGGAGGTGAGACTGGGGGGATCCCTGCCACCCAGCTGAATCAGGAACCCAGGATGTCCCTGACGCATGACCTGTACTGAAGGACAAGAGTCAAGCCCGAGTCTTCCTCCCCTAAGGCTTGCCTGCAGCTGGTCACTTCTGACACACAGATGAAAGGGCACCAGCCACAGTGACACCCTCTGTTAGGGCTGCCCTGAATCCTCCAAAAGGACTCAAGTATTTCTCCGAGACTGGGTCAGGGCCCTCAAAAGCAGGTTGTAGGTTGCTAGAAAAGAGGAAGCCTGGCTTCTCTCCTGCATCCTCTCTTGCCAGCCTCTCACAAGGGCTCCCACCCCGGGATGCCATCTTCCAGAAGGCCCTCACCAAAGGCCAGGCAGATGGAGACTTTCAGCCTCCTAAACCATGATCTAAATAACCCTCTCTTCCTCTTTCTGTTCCCAGTATAGCCATGGCTCCCAGTCTCAGAAACATCTGAAGCCGGTAGCAATGCCAAAGCATTGGATGCTGGATAAATGTGCCACTCGTCTACATGCATTGCTTCATCCTTACCCTCACCTTAATCTTAGCCCTCAGTCATTTGAGTAATGATCTCAGGAAAACAGTCAGACCACCTGGCTATGACAGGTGTCCAACTGTCCTGGAGAAACTGGCTATGAAGTCACACTAGGGGCTTGTGAGTGTCCCCTTGACATATGAGGTAATTAGCTAAGACCCACTGAAACCCATAGGGTGTGAAATAGTACTCAGCAATAAAAAGGAACAAAGTATTAATAAGTATGACTTGGATGAATCTTCAGGGAATTATGCCGGGTGGGGGAAACACAATCTCAAAGGTCACATATTTTGTGATTGCATTGATATGACGTCTTTGAAATGACAAAGTTTCAGAAATGGAGAATCAATCAATGGGTTCCAGAGGGGAGGGATGGAGTGGAGCGCCTGAAGGCAGTGGGTGAGGGGCAGCCTCGTGCTGACAGGACTCTTCATCTTGAGTGGATGGTGGGTGCATGAAGACGACATGTGATACACAGAACTAAACACACACACACACACGGACACACGGACACACAAGGACAAGAGACATACCCAGCAGGAGGTATCAAGTCAACTTCCTGGTGGTGACATTGTACCCCAGTTTTAGGGGATGTTGCCATTGGTGGCATATTAGGTAAAGGGCTCTCTGAGCCAGGGTTTCCAGAGAAACAGAACTAAGGGGATACATGTACAGAGAAAGAGATTTATTGGGAAGGATTTGCCCACATGATGATGAAAGTTGATCTGCCATCTGCGAGCTGAAGAACCAGGGCAGCCAGTGTTGTGGCTCCAGTCCCACCCCAAAGGCTTGACAATCAGGAGCACTGATGATCAGGGCGGAAGATGGGCATCCCAGCTCCAGAAGAGAGAGCAAACTCATCCTTCCTCAGCATTTTTGTTCTGTCTGGACCCTCAGTGGATTGATGATACCCTCTTACATTGGGGAAGGTGAGGTACTTTCAAATGCCCTCACAGACATACCCAGAAATAATGTTTCACCAGCTTCCTGGGCATCCCTTAGCCCAGTCAAATTGACTCATAAAACTACTACAAGTCCACCTCCCTATCAACTTGGCATCAATATGCATCTTAAATGGTTATGATTTAGATCTAAAATGTCCCCCCAATGCCTTGTGTGTTTGGAAAGTGATTGGATCATGAGGCAGTATATTCAGCTGTCCATGAGTTCAGTAGTGGAATGTCCTGTCAGAAGGTGGAGCTGGGTTAGAAGAGGTGGGTCACTGAGGGCATGACCCAGAAGGACTCCTCCCTTCTCTCTCTCTCTCTGCTTCCTGGATCCCATGGAATGAGCAACTGTTCTCTACCAGACCCCTCCATCATGCAGTTTCTGCCTTGGACCCAATCAACCATGGACTGATCCTCTGAAAGCCATTAGCCAAAACAATCCTCTCTTCCTTTAAGTTGTGGGTATCAGGTTTTTGTCCCAGTGATGGGAAAATGACTAATACATAAACTACACTTAATCTCCAAATAAAGACATTAACAAGGTCATGGTTTCAAGTAACATGACAAAACTATCCCCAGTACGACAGAAAATACACTAATCCTTTCCCAGAGGAGGAGGTGAAGTCTTGACATTTACTCTTCTAAGGTCCCATAACTTAAATACTATGATGTGAAGTTAACAGTGCTTAAATACTTATATAAAGTCAATACATCTTATGTTACACAAAAGGGAGTAAGAGAGGAAATAAAACAAAGAAATTTGCTTCATATATGTGTGTGTGTGTGTGTATATATATATACAAATGTGTACATAACTAAAAAAGGAGGAAATGCTCATAACAATTAGAATTCTCATTTTTGAAATTGGTCGCATAGTTTTAGCTGGTATTTGTAACTATCTTTTTCTACTGCCCATTCTGTATTCCATTTGCCTTCAGCAAGCACCTTAGCTGACCGTGGGTCTTTACCTGGTGAGGTGACTCAGGTCTTCACTCTTTATGGGTCTGTCTGGACCATTCGTAGTTTTGCCTGGATTGTGCAGTTGTCATTTCCCACTGTCCTTAGCAAAGGGCATGGTAATACTAAAAGCCACCCTCCATTCCAGACATACTTCTCCTCACCTCTATGATGGAGCGGTGCTCCAATTTCTCCTTGGTGGGTGGGATGAATTACCCAGCCAACACCATAAGTCCCTTCTTTGCCTGTTAATTCAAAGGCATGAAGAGCGCCAAAGTGGCCAGGAAAAAGTCTGACCTCCCAGTTTAATGTAATCATTGTTGTGTCTCCTGGCGGAAGCATTCCTCCCCCTGAAACTAAGCCTGCTAGGCCAGTAGAACACAAAGTCTCAGGAACAGGAAGCAAAACATTTACTAGTGAGTCATTAGGTGGCATTCCCATTTCCATTCCTTGATTCCTGCACCTGTGAATCCTGGCGATGAGAGAAACAGGACTCTATGCTAGATGCTGATTCAAGCCTACACAGCCTTCTGGAGAATCTTGCCCCTGTCCTGAAAGGCATTACCACCTAGCCAGAGCTGTAACTGAGTCATTCACTGTTTCATCAAGCCAGCTTCTTCAGGAAGGTGAGGAACAAGGTAATACCTGTGACTCCCATGAACATGGGCTCCTTGCTCCACTTCTTTGGCTGGGAGTGGGGAAGACAATTTGACAAGAGGTAGGGTAACCTCTTCTGCTGGCAAATCACATTCATCAGAATTTAGGGATTCAATATCCTTACCTTCACCAACGTCTTCTCAAACATCCCCATCTCAAATTATGGGCTCCAATTCCATCCCGATCGATGGCTCACTTCAACAGTAAACACCTCTCAAGATTGAGAGCTCATTTTGCAGTGGATTTCGGTCAGTCACAGGAGGAGGTTCTGCATCGGATTTTCACCAACCTCCGCACTCTGGCAGGAGACAGGGCTCTCCTTCAGGACACAGGCTAGAAGAGATTGTTGTTTAAGCAGCCCTCAAACTGAGATTCAAATCCCTGAGTTCCTCCCTTTCTTTCACTACTTTGTTCAAAGACATTTGAAGCAACCAACCAATGTCATTAGAGTTCTCAATTTCAAAATAAAATCTGAAGTATCATATACAGAAACACCTAGCTCCTTGCCTCTTCTAACTGGTTGATTGGGAGCATCCAATGTAGATATTTGTGTATCTTTATAATCACTTCACACCATGGACATTAGTGATCTCTTCACTACTGAGCACTCAGCACCTTTAAATCTAATCAGACCAAAGAGCCAATTCCAGAAATCTCAGAACAAATTCAGAAAACTTATATTTAAAATTCCATCCCTCGGTAACCATTCTCAGTACCAAAATGGAACTGTTGTGTATCTTAACAGTGGTGGTGGACATATGAGCCCAAACATAATACACAGACACACACACACACACACACGAATACAAGTAAAACAGGGGAATCTGAATGAACCATGTGGGTTGTATCAGTGTCAATTTCCCAGTGGTGATACTGGGGTACAGGGTATTGTATATCTTTGTATTATTTCTTAGAGTGCAAATGTATAGCTACCTGAAAGTAAAATGTTTAGTTTTTTTTTGAGTCACAGGACGTCCACTACAGCTGTGTTGATGCTGGCAGACTCCTGGGCAAGTGACTGGCTGATGAATCCATTGTACACTCAGGCTGTTCTAGTTTGTCATGATAGAAACACACAATTGAAACACATCACTGAAATAAGCTGTATTTCTAATTTCTAGAGCAGTGCTGTCCAATATAGTAGTCACTAACAACATGCAGCTATTGAATACTTGAAATACAGCCAGTCCTAACTGACATGTTAGCATAAGATGCACACCAGATTTAGAACACATATGTATGAATGAATGTAAAATAGCTCATTAATTTTTATGCATGTTGAAATGATAACATTTTGAATATACTGAGTTAAATAATATATTTTATTGAAGTTCACTTGTTTTTTAATGTAGGTTTTAGAAATTTTTAAATAATATACATTTTATATATTTCAATTAGATGGCACTGTTCCCAGTAACCACAAGCATCTACACTTATCATTGAATCAGTAAGGTTCCAGCTGGAATGCACTTTGGTCTTTATCTGATTTCCGGAGTTCCTTATATGCTCTAACTCTGCAGAACCCCAGATATAGTTCTACCTGGGTGTCAGAGGTCAGCTAGGCTCACAGGGCTTGGTCCCAGGTCACCCCAAAGTTGAGAAATAATCAACAGAAGCCACAACCACATGTTCTTTCTGGAAAGTTTCTTATAGGTGGCTCAGTGGTGAGGCACAAGGCTCATTTGTTTTTATCTTGGGTACCAGCCCACATGTCACCTCCTCAGAGGTGCTGGTTTTGACATTTTTAATACCTTGCATGCCAATGGACTCTCCTGTCTGCTCCACCCTCTGGCTATGTTACAGCATCTGGGTCTGTGGAGGCTCCGCTCAGTTTCCAGCAGGGACAACAGGACAGGGCCTCACCGAGGTTGGACACTGCACAATGAAACCCACAGGGAGCTCACACATGTATGACCTGAATGTTCTAAAAGAGTAATGTCCCATAGGGTAAACATCTAACTAAAGGGGGCTGATGCTGCTAGATAGACGTTCCCCCCATCTTTCTCCTTCTGCCCTTCAGCTGATCCCTGGGACTGATCATCCCTAGATGCAGTGGCCAGCTTGATGACCCAACCCAGCTTCACACTGGCTCTCCCTCCTTCCCCGGTCCACCCCTCTCTGAGTTCATAATGCCTATGAAGTCCTTGCACTTTTGCCTTTGTCTCAGGCCCTGCTTTCTGCAGAGCCCGGGCTGAGACAGAGGCCTTCCCTGGCTTCTTGTTCCAAGGTGGTCTTCCCAGCCCTGGCCCCGGACTCCTCCTAGCTCAGCACCACGGCTGCAACTTTTCTGCTCTTGATGACCTTCTTGACTTCTGCTTCTCTCTTTCCTCAACTGGATTACAGGTTCCATAAGGGTTCCATCCCCGATGCCTGAAGCCAAGGCCGGGTGCACATCTGATGCTCGGGAAATATTTTCTGGTTGAAAGGAAGGGGCCTGAGCAAGCCTGTCTGCTCCTCTCTAAGAACTTTAGACCAAGAAACTCCGGTGAGCCCTTGATCAGCTGGGATCAGACATATTTAGACTAGAATTTCTAAAAGTGATGGGTCTTTATTCCTGGGGGTGAAGATGCTGCTCTTTATAAAACCAGGGTGTTACCTTCTGGATCGAAAAGATATGACTTTGCCCTTAAAGTGATGAAGGTGAACAAAGAAGCAAGAATTCAAATCCACAAGCAGAGAGCATTATGAGCAATTCAGGGGGCAGATGCTCCTCCTTAGCAGCTGTGATTGCCTCAGGATTTTCAGTCAACTGAGCAACACTGGGAAGGGTGACCAAGACCCAGAGAGCAGGCTGGGGGAGCTGAGCACATGGGATTTCTTTTGTAAAGTGAGAAAGGTAAGATTTTTCAGGTGCTAAATTTCCACGACCTCATTCACCAACCTTGTACCGTGGGTTTTTGGGGGCGAGGGTGGGGATTCAATAAAATACCAGTTGGAGAACCCCTAACATGTGCATTATTGTCACCATTGTCTTCAATATTTTCCCCCATTATAGCTCTAATCATTCTTCATCAGACCTAAGGGGCAAGTTCTGCTCTTCCCACACAGACCACATCCTCCCAGAAAGGAGTGAACCTAGAACAATGTCTCCTAAGGCAATGGTACCTCCAGGGCACATCTGGCAATGCCTAGAGGCACTTTTGGGTGCCACAATTGGAGAGAAGATGCCACAAGCATCTACTGGGTAGAGGCCAGAAACACTTGAGCCTATGAAGCACAGAACAGCCCCTCACAATAAAGAATGAATTGGTCCTACTTTCTGACATCTGCAAAGTAGCCAGTTAGGTCCCCTTGGTGTTCATCCAACAAAGACAGCTGAAACAATGAATGAACAAGCAGAATTTGAGGAAAATAACTGCAAAAGAGAACCAGAGTATAGCAAAGGAGTACCAGAAACCCCACAGAGCACAGAATCCCCAGGTTCCAAGGAAACATCTGGCCTCTGCCACTCTGTCTCCAGGTAGGGAGCAGCTCAGAACCAGAAAATAGTTCTCTCTGCAGGGAAGAGGTCATTACTACCATCAACATTGTGGTTACCCACAGTCCTCACCATGGGGGACCCCAGATCCTCACAGTACTGAGCCCAGACAAGGGAGCTACCTGGAGTTCACAAAGATGTGCTCCTCCCAGAAGGAGCCACCCCTGGGCTGTACGAGGCCACTGCACTAAGTCATCCAGGAACCAGAGCCACTGCTGGAACATGTCCTGCTCTGGGGACAAGTGACCACTGCACTTATCCATCCCCGAGGCTTAACCACCATTGAATGCTCTGCCTAGTGCCTACCAGTGCCAGTCTGAGCTGCTACTATACCCAAGCCTGTGGGGCCAAGCTGCCGTGGAGCTGCACCATCTACCCTCATAACTGCTGATGTCCCTTGACCCCTTGGGCGACCAAGCTGAAGCTGCCCTCTGCCTCCCGAGGAAAGGGTGCCTTGGCTGAGCTGATGTGACACACCCCACCTCCCCAGGAAACAGAGCAATGGTTGAACTGAAACATCTTGCCCTCTAGTACCCCACTTCCCTGGGACTTGAAAAGCTTCCTAAAGTCTGGGCTCCCTAGACTCCCTAGAGTCTCCCTTCAGTCTGAGACAACTCCCTCCCTCGGGAGTAGGGGTCATTGCTGTGCTACTTCCTACTGCCCAGGGCCCAAGTGACAGCTATGTTCTGCCACCCCACAATTCTTGCCACTACCTCACAGAGTTTGGGGTACTGCTACATCCCACCATCCTAGGGTCCACAGTCACTACTACACAATGCCTCATCCCTGTGCCCTATTGGCTCTGGTTCCCAAACAGTAGTTGTACCCTGCTCCCCCCACCCAGACCTCCAGAGCCACTTCCAGAGTTTGGGAGAAAGGATTATTCCTCCAGATCCATAGATTATTCCTCCAGATGCATAGATATCATAGATATTCTTTTATCAGTGATAAAAGAAACAGGAAAAATCAGGAAAAGTAACACCACTGTATGAACACAGTAACTCTAATAACTGACTCCAAAGCAGAGAAAATTTACAAATTTTCAGAAAAATAATTAATAATCTCACGGAAACTTAGTGAGATGAAGGGGCTACAGACAATTCAATAAAATCAGAAAAAAATGAGTCATGATTAGAATGAGAAATTCACCATAGATAGATATAAAAAAAAGAACCAAACAGAAATCTTAGAGCTGAAGAACTCAATGAATGAAATTAAAAAATAATAGAGTGCTATAACCCAGACTAGACCAAGCAGCAGAAGAAGTTCTGAGCCTGAAAATGAGTCTTTTGAAATTACCCGGGGCGGGGCGGGGGATGAGACCCTCTATGGGATTTACAGGATGCCATTAAGCAAACATTCAAATTATAGGTGTTTCATAAGGAAACAAGATAGAGATAGGACAGAGAGCTCACTTAATGAATTAATTGCTGAAAACCTCCCAAGTCTTGGAAGAGATATAAACATTCAGATATGTGAAATTCAAAAATCCCCAGAGATTCAACCCAAAGAGGTCTTCAATAAAGAATGTTATAATTAAACTGCCAAAAGTCAAAGACAGAGAGATTTTTAATTTTTTTAAAGACAGGGTTTCACTTTATAGTCCAGGCTGGCCTTGAACTCATGGAGATCCTCCTGCCTCAGCTTCCCAAGTACAGGGATTACAGAAGTTTGCCACTATCCTCAGAAAAAAAAAAAATTTTTTTTTTAAAAGAGATAAGGTCTTCTATGTTGCTCAGGCTGACCCTGAACTCCTAGACTCAAGTGATCCTCCTCCTTCAACTTCCTAAGTACCTGGGACTATAGGTACATATCACCATGCCTGGCTTTAGAAGAAATTTTTTAAAACAGCAGGAGAAAAGCATCAAATTACAAGTTAAGGAATATTTATCAGGCTACCAGCAGATTTCTCAGCAGAAACCCTGCAGGCCAAGAGAGAATGGAATGATAAACTCAAAGGACTGAAAGGGAAAACTGCCAGCCAAGACTACTATATCCAGAAAAGCTATCCTTCAGAAATGGAGAAATAAAATCTTTCCCAAACAAGCAAAAGTTGAGGGAATTCATCACCACTGCTTTACAAGAAATACTTCAGGAAAAAAAAAAGAAATACTTCAGGGAGTTTTTAAAGTAGAAACAACAGGATATTAATTATTAACATGAAAATGTATTGAAGTATAAAATTTACTGATAAAGGAAATATAAAATTAAATCCAAAACAATCAATACTGTCAGGGTACTATACTGACGGGGTAAGTCATATATATTTTAATATGGACGTACAAAGTCAAAAGAGTAAAAATTAACAACTAACAATAAATTTTTTATAAACATGATATAAAAATGTAAACTGCACTATCAAAAAAATTGTGGAGGAAAGGTAGAAGTGTACTTTTTATATGCAACTGAAAATAAGTTATTATCAGGGTGAAATAGTCTAGTATAACTATAAAGTCCTTATTAAAGCTTCATGACAACCACAAAGCCCAAAACTATAGCAGATACACAAGCAAAAGAAAAAGGAATCAAAACATAACACTATGGAAAATTACCAAATCACAAAGTTGTGCAACAGAGAAAGGAAAAAGGACCTACAAAACAACTAGAAAATACAACTTAAAATGGCAATAATAAGTCCTTACTTTTCAATAAGTATCTTAAATATAGATAGATTAAATTCTCCAATCAAAAGACACAGAGTGGCTGAATGGATTAAAAAAAAATCCAACTAGGCACTACCTACAAGAGACCTACTTTAGGAACGCATAGGTTAAAAGTAAAAGGATGAAAGAAGCTATCCAATGCAAATGGTAACCAAAAGAGAACAAAGGAGGTTATATTTATATCAGATCAAACAGCCTTCAATTTAAAAAACCATCATAAGAAACAAAGAAGGTCATTACACACTCATAAAACCTCAATGCATAAAGAAGACATAACAGAGTTCAAAGCCAGCCCATGGACTACATAGTGAAACTAATCTCAAACACCCAAACGAAAGAACTGGGCATGATGTCACATGCCTGTCATCCCAACACTCTAGGAGGCTGAAGCAGGAGGAGCACAAGTTTGAGCACAGCTTGGGCAACTTAGCCACTTAGTGAGACCCTGTCTCAAAATATTAAAAAAGAGGACGATGGAACTCAGTGCAAAGGCCCTGGGTTCAATCTCTGGTACGGCAAAAAAAAAGGAAAAAAAGCCATAACAATTGCATATCTATATGAGCCCAACGTTGGCTCACCTAACTATATACAGCAAACATTAGTGGACATAAAGAGAAAAACAGCAACGCAGTAATAGTGGAAGATTTTAATACCTCACTTTAAGGGTAGATTAATTAGACAGGAAATGAATTAGAAAATGCTGGATTCAAAATGTACTTTAGGAGCCGGGGATTTAGCTCAGTGGTGCCACTGCCTGCCTCACAAACACAAGGTCCTGAATTCAATGCCCTGTACCAAAAAAAAATGTACTTTAGACATGGACCTCATAGATATACACTGAAATTTCCACCCAAGAGCACTCTTTAGTGTACACAGAACATTCTCCAGGGTAGACCATATGCTATGCAACAACAACAAAAAGTCTTCATAGGGCCAGGGTTAGCTGGGTGGTTTTGCCACCTGCTACGCCAGAGCAAGGACCCGAGTTCGATCCCTGGTACCAAAAATAAATAAATAAATAAACATAGGAATAGGAAAAAAAGATCCAAAGGGGTAGGGGAAGTGGGAGGGGTAGGGGAAAGGAAAGAAGGAAAAGGAAAAATTATGAGAAATGGAAAAAATGGAAACAAAGTCTTTGTAAATAGGGAAGGGTGGAGGAGTGAAGGGAGGGCAGGGAATGGGGAAAAAATAAGAACCAAGATACATGATGTACAGGTACAAGTTCCCAAAAATAAATGTAAATGTACTGTATACCTAAAATGTACCAGTAAAAGAATTTAAATAAATAAATAAATAAACATAGGGCCAGGGATTTAGCTCAGTGGTTCTGGCGCCTGCATCAAAAGCTCAAGGTCCCGAGTTTGATCCCTGATACCATAAAAATAAAATAAAATAAAAAACACTACAGTAAAATTAAAATTTAAAAAAACACTCAAACAGAATCAGGGAGAGGGATGAGGATTAATTTTAATATTATACAACACAACATGATAACTATGTCTACAACAATGAATTATATATTTCAAAATAACTAGAGAAGAGTTTGAAAGTTTTGGACACATAAAGATGATATTTGAGAAGACGGAAATACTAATTATCATGATTTGATCATTACACATTATAAACATATATTGAATGACAATCCTGTACCTCGTAAGTGAGTACAGTTAGTACATGTCAATTTAAAAAAATCACAGATGAAAACAGAGATATTACAGTTGATAACACAGAAATCACAAAGAATCATAAAACTATTCTGATCAAATTTACAATAGATAGTGTGAGATAGGAAGAAAAAGTCCAAAGGGGAAAGGGAAGGGGAAGTTAAGGGGTAAGGAAAATATATGAGAAAAGGAAAAAACAGAAACAAAGTCTTTGTAAATAGGGAGGGCAGGAGAATGGAGAAAAAATAAGAACCAAGATATGTCATGTATAGATACAAATTCCCAATGATGAATGTCATCATATTGTGTATCTAAAATGTACCAATAAACTTAATGAATAAAAAATATTAATTCCTAGACATATACAATGTACCAAAAATGAATTATGAAGAAACAGAAACTTTAATTATACCTATAAGGAGTAACAAGATTGAATAATATTAAAATCACCCATCAAAGGACCTGTGGTTTCACTGTTAAATTCTACCAAACATTTAAAGAAGAACCAATATAAATTCTCTCAAACTATCCCTGAAAATTTTAGGAGAAAATTATTTCAAACTCATTCCACAAGGCTAGTATTACCCCAATACCATAAACAGACAATGACACAATAAAAAAGAAAACTATAGCTCAATATCCCTGAAGAACATAGTTGCAAAAATCCCCAACAAAATACCAGCAAACTGAATTCAACAACACATTAAAAAGATCACTTGCTATAATCAAGTGGGATTCATCCCAGGGATCCAAGGATGGTTCAACATACAGAAATCAATCAATGTGATTCATCACACTAACAAATGAAAGACAAATCCTGTGATCATCTTAATATCTGCAGAAAATGCATTTGACAAACATTAACATATTTTCATGATTAAGACTCTCAAAAAATTGGCATAAAATGTATATATCCCAAAACAGCAAAGGCCATACATGACAAACCTGCATTTCTCTTTCTAGATCTCAGAGGAACATTTTTCAACATTTTTCCATTCAGTATGATGTTAGATGTAGGTTTGTCACATATAAGTATAAACCTTAAAGCCTCCACCAAAAAAGAAACAAAAAAAACCCTGTTGCTCCAATAAATAAACTCAGTAAAGTTGCAGGATACAAAAATCAACATCAAAAATCAGTAGCATAGGGCCGGGGATTTAGCTCAGTGGTGCTGTCGCCTGCCTCGCAAGCATAAGGTCCAGAGTTGGATCCCCAGTACCAAAAAAAAAAAAAAAAAAAGTAGCATTTCTATACACTAATAGTGAATGATCTGAAACAGAAATAAAGAAAATCTTATTTGTAAGAGCTACCAAAAAATTAGATACATAGAAATAAATTTCCAAGGAGGTAAAAGTTCTCTACCCTGAAATCTGTAAAACATTGATGAAAGAAATTGAAAAGGATACCAAATAAATACAAAGATATCCCATGTTCATGAATTAGAAGAATCCATGTTATTAAAATGTCCGTGCTACCCAGAGCAATCTACAGAATCAATTGAATTCCTATTAAAATACCAGTGTCTTTCTTTAAAAAATAGGGGAAAAATCCTAAGATTCACATAGAACCAAGATCATAAATAGCCAAAGAAATCTTGAACAAAAAGAACAAAGCTAGAGCTTTGTTCACTCCCAGACTTTAAAATATGCTACAGAGGTGTTTGGTAGCCAAAACAGCATGGTGCTGTTTTGACACAGATCAATAGAACAGAATAGAGGGCTCAGAAGTAAATCCATGAATCTACAGACAACTGATTTTTGACAAAGGTGCCAAGAGCACATATTGGGGAAAGAACAGCCTTCCTAATAAATGGTAGTGAGGAAATTGGATATCCATATGAAATACATGTCAATTCAAAATGGATTACAGACTTAAATGTAAATCCTAAAATTATGAAACTACTAGAAGAAAACATTCAGGGAATGTTTCATGACAATGATCTGGGTGAGGATTTTTTTCTTTTAGATAAGTCCTCAAAAGCATAGGCAACAGGGCCAGGGATTTAGCTCAGTGGTTCCACCGCCTGCCTTCCAAGCGCAAGGTCCCGAGTTCGATATCCAGTACTCCCCAAAAAAAACCCCAAAAGCATAGGCAACAAAAGCAAAAATGGGCTGAAAATGTTACCTGGCATTAGATTACTTACCTAGCATGCATGAGGCCATGGGTTCTATCTCCAGCACCAGTGATAAGTAAATAATAAAGCAAACATAGAGACGAAGGTTACATCAAACTGAAAAGCTTAATAATAAAGGAAACAATAGAATGAAGAGATAACCTAAAGAATAAGAGAAAACATTTGCAAACTATATGACAAAGCACTAATACCCTGAATACAAAAGACTGTCCAACCACTCAATAGCAGGAAAAAAATCTGATTAAGAAATGGAGCCCAGCATGGTGACACACATCTGTCATCCCAGCTGTCTGGGAGGCTGGGACAGAATAATGGAGCTCAGCCTGGCCAATTTAGCAACTTAGCAAGATTCTCTCAAAAAAAAACAGATGGGGGATGGGGTGAGGTGGGGCTCAGTGCAAAGGCTCTTGGTTCAAACCCTGGTACTAGGAAGAACAATGCTAAAAACTAAACTAAACTGAGCTAAAAGGACAAGCCAGGCATAGTGGTACACACCTGTAATTCCAGCTATTTAAGAGGGTGAAGCAGGAGAATCTCAAGTTCAAGCTCAGGTTATACAATTTAGCAATTTAGTGAGACCCTGTCTCAAAATAATAAATAAATAAATAGGCCTGGGATATAGCTCAATGGTAGAGTGCTTGCCTAGCATGTGTAAGGGCCTGGGTTCTATCTCTGGTACTGGGAAAAAAAATGAGCATAAGACTTCAATAGGCATTTCTCAAGTGAAAACATACCAATGGTATATTTTCAAATGTCCAGCACCATTAATCACCAAGGAAATGCAAGTCAAAAACCACGATGACATATCTCACTCCAGTGGAGTGGCTTCTACACCAAAGACAAAAGAGAGCAAAGTGCTGGTGAGGATGTGGAGAAAACGGAACTCTACACACTTGGAAAATGTATGGAGATTTCTCACAGCTAATAACAAATCTATCATATGATCCAGCAATCCTACTCCTGGGTATATATCCAAGGGAAAAGAAATCAATTTGTCAAAAAGACACATGCATTCCCTTGTTTATTGCAGCATTATTCACAATAGCCAAGATAAGTAATCAGCGCAAATGGCCATCGACCGATGAGTGTATATTTATATATGTACACATATAAGATAGGTATACATGTATAAAATGGAATAAAATTCAGCCATGAAAGAGGATGAATCACGTAATTTGCAACAACATAAATGAATCTGGAAAACATCGTCTTAAATGGAAAAAGCCAGACCCAGAAAGACAAGTGTTACATGATCTCATTCCTGTGTAGGACCTGAAACACTTTATCTCAAAGAAATAGAGTAGAGTAGAGGCTACCAGGGGCTGAGAAAGGTAGGGGGAAAGAGGATGAGGATGGGCAAGTCACAGTTAGGAGTTCTGGCATTCTACTGCACAACATAGGGAGTGCAGTTAACAATAACATAGTGTATGTGCAAAATAGCCAGAAGGAAAGTGTGTTGTCACCGCAACAAACGGTGAATATTGGAGGTGAAGGATATGCTAACTCCTCGGATGACTGATCACACAAGGTATACATATGTGGAGACGTCTCATTGTGACCAATAAAGATGTACAATTTTGTGTCAGTTAAAAATAAAATGAAACTTAAAATTTTTTTATCAGTCCCAAATGTCCATAGAAATCCTGACTTAGGGGACACAGAGCGTGTAAGGAATGTCCCCTGAGTCACCAAGGGCATGGCACGGGGGGAGCGTGTGGCAGGGGACATGCCTGGGTGGGAATCCAGACCCCCTTAGAGAACTGTGAGTCTTTGGGCGTGTGACTCTGTCTGAGCCTATGCTACTTCAACTATAAAATAGGAAAAATAACAACTACCTTGTTAAGCTTTGAATCCTAAGTGTCCCCCGAGTCTCATGTGTTGAAGGCTTGGTCCTCACTGGGAGGAGGTGGCGCTCATTGGAAGAAGTGAAGTCGCTGGAGTGACCTCTGAAGGGAATAACGGGCACCTGGTGCCTTCTTTTCTCTCCTTTGCTTCCTGGCCACCGTAAGGTAAGCACCCTCCTCTGTCACACACACTCTCCCTGCCGTGATATCTCACCAGAGGCCCAAAAGCAACTGGGCTCACCATGGACTGAAACCATGAGTCAAAATAAACCTTTCCACCTCTACCTTCAATTTTTGTCACCTTCAATTTTTTTTCTTTCTTTTTCTTTTTTCTTTTCTTTTTCAGTACCAGACATCGAAAAACTCAGAACCTTGTGCTTGCCAGGCAGGCGCTGGCACCACTGAGCTATATCCCCAGCCCTTTCCTGCTTTAAATTTATGTTCTCAGGTATTTTTTCACAGAAACAGAAAGCTGACTGACACACATCTTGTGAGGTTGCAGGAGAATCATGGGAAGTGTATATTAACTCATTCTTTGAAAAGCCAGAGCTCAAGAAGTAGAGGCTACAATGGGCTCACCAGTCTCCCCACAATTCACATCCACAACTATCCAGTGTGACTGTATTTGGAAATAGGGCCTTTGTGGATGTCACTGATTAAATTAAATGTGGTCATACTGGGTGGGAGTGGGCCCTAAGTCCAATGACTGGTGTCTTTATTGAGAAAGGGGGAGATTCAGACACAGCAGCATGCAGATAGAAGAAAGAGGGATGTTGTCTATGAGCCACGTAATGTCAAGTATTGCTGGCAAGGCAACACCTAACTCAAGGCTAGAAGGAAGGCATGGAAGTCTTCCTTGGAGCCTTTGAAGGAAACAACCCAATCCTCCTGAGCATTTTATTTCAGACTCTGGTCTCCAGAACTGTTGGAATAATTTCTGTCGTTTGAACCACCCCATTTATAGTATTTTTTTCATAATGGGGATTGAACCCAGGGCCTTTGCAATGAGCTATATCCCCAGAATGTTTTTTATTGTGACGTAGAGTTTCCTAAGTCTCTAAATTGCCCAGGCTAGGCTCAAACTTGCAATCTTCCTGTCTCAGCCTCCCAGAGAGCTGGAATTACAGGCATGTGACACCTCCCCCAGCTGTTTGTGGTACATTTTCATGGCTAAATCAGGAGCTATGGCCATGCAGTGATTGTCATGACATGACCCACAGCACGCCAGTGAGCATCTTGGATGCTCCCAGGTTTCTCAGCACCTACTCACATTTGTCCTCCAGCATGGCACACAGAATTCTAACCCCGGGATGTATGTGGAGCTCGGGCTTTTCTCCAGGGGATCACAGAGAATATGTCCGTCTCCAGGCACCCTGTCTATACTTAGAGCACACGATCTGTGGAGCTCACAGGGACCCACAGCACCTATAGGATCTACCCAGGGCACAGCCAGGAATGCCCCAGCACCACTGCCTGCACCACCACCCACTGTGTGTCCAGGGTGTTGAGGCACACAGAGGGGTACCCACAGCCCAGCAAGTGTGCCCAGAGTGGCTCCCCAGTGCATGTGAGCAAAAGGAGGCAAACCTTGGAGGCACAGCAGGAACCATGGCTCAGAGTAGGCACAGCACCCCACCAGCCTCCACCCACATGGGACACATATGCGAGGAGCCGGGCGTGTGGCCCAGGAAGGGACCAGTGACCAGCAGACTGCATCCCTGGAAAGCAGATGTTCACAGCACAGAGCGAAGGCGGCACACAGGCCACAACTGCCGCAGCCTGTGGGTGTCTGCAGCCCGAGACAGCTGCCACGGCCCAGGTGGGCTCCAGCCCCGAAGAAGAGGCTCGGAGGAGCTCTGTGCAGCTATGGCCCATGCAAAGCAGGGAAGGAGGAAAATCCATTTGGGGCCAAGAGCTCTATCTGAACTTTGTCCTTTTCTCAAGCAAAAGAAAATATTATTTCACCCTCTAAAGAACCACACATAATAACAGGCAAAATGTCAAGGCCAATGTTGATATAAACCCCCAAGGAAAACAAACATCTCTGTACCTTCTCGGTGGCCTCCCCACCTCACCCTGCTCGGCTAGTTTAAACAGATCTAGCGGTGGGCAGAGGGGAGGTGGGGGATCGGGGAAGCCTGCCCAGCACAGAGTTGGCCATGCTCGGGACACGGAGCCCTTGAGGCGTGCATAGGTGAGCTTGGGAAGGACTCAAGGCAGGCCAGCAGATAGCAGCCTGGCCTGATTTCAGATCTCAGCTCGCTCACGGGCCGTGTGACGTGGCCAAGTAGCCTGATCTCTCTGAACCTGTTTCCTCAGTGGCAAATGGAGAAGATGGCACAGGAAAATCTAGGTAGGGCACTTGGCACGGTGCCTGGCACAAGTACCGATCATTACCCTCTGGCCAGCTGAGTCCCCTAAAAGGCCAAGGAATGAACCACAAGCTTGAGCGATGCCTGGGCGCCCTCCCTAGTGTTCAGGACCCTCTGGGTCCCAGGATTTGGAGAAGCCTTGGCTGCTCGGTGCTGGCTGTTGGTCCTCTAGCTGCACCCAGGTGACCCTCCAAACTTACAGCCTCGCTTTTTGTGTTTCTCTTTTCTACACTGAAGGCGATCCAGCAACGTTTGTAGAGGTCCTCCTCCAAGCCAGAGGCTGGGTTGAGCATGAAGACCCAGAATCAGGTGCTCCCAGAGTCCTGTTTTCAAGAAAATTCCAGTTCAGTGGGCATTGGGGGATTGGCAGATGTGACCAGATGATACTCGCTTTAAGGGGGCCCTGTCCAAGCTCTAGAGGACCTGGGAGAGGCGCGTTTCACCTTCCAGGGGACCAGAAGGAGACAGCGTTTGCATGCAAACTTGGAAATGACAACAGTTTGCCAGGAGGACCAGAGGGGAAAGGGGCTGGGGACAGAAAGATGCCCAAAGGGGTTGGGCATCTACACACAGGTCACTGTTGTATCCAGGATCAGGAGACCGGCAAGTGATGCATGATTACTTGGTGATTAGCAGATGTAGGATCTCACAAGGTAGAAGCAGGACTGGGTTGATTGGGGTTGCTCACGATGGGTTTTGTTGGGGTGGGTTTTACTGTGGGAGCCACGGAAGGGACCCAGACCTAGTTGACCTTTGAGGGAGAGAATAAGAGGAACCCAAGTGGGGAGAGGGAAGGCTATAGATGGGAGGCCAGTGTGGAGGCAGGAGAATAAGGCAGCTGGACAGAAGGTGGTGACCCCAAGGGTGCTAGGGACAAGGGGCCCTAAGATATGCACAAGGCAGAAGGAGCAAAAGCAGGGTGTGGCGGTGCAGGCGTGTAATCCTAGCATTCAGGAGCCTGAAGCAAGAGGGTCACCACAAGTTCAAGGCCAGCCTGCGCTGCCTAGCAAGACCCTGTCCCAAAACAAACAAACAAACAAAAACCAAGGTAGAGTGGACAGGACCTGACACCCACTCGGTGAAGGAGCGGTGGAGAATGGAGGAGGAGAGGGAGTCCACAGGATGCTTGGATGTCACTGCTGGCTGGGGCTGACAGTGCTGCCTCCCAGTGAGCTGGATGGCCCAGGAGGAAGGAAGGGAGGGAGGAGTATCACTGAGAGCCAGGGTGCTGCAGTGAAGACATTAGGAGACAACTGGCCAAGTGGGTCAGAAGAGAAATCAGAGCCGGGGAACAGGCTTGGACATCACCCTGGTAGCAGTGGTGGGCGCTGAGGTCTGTAGGGGACACAGGTAGTGGGGGAGGGACAGCCGTGGGGCAGGGCTGAAACACAGGCACATACGTATTAGCGACATAGAGCAAAGGAAGAGATGCCCAGCCAGGTAGTGGTGCACACCTGTGATCCCAGCACTCTGGGAGGCTGAGGCAGGATGATTGTAAATTTGAGACCAGGCTGGGCAATTTATTGAGAAACTGTATTAAAAATAAAAAAAGGGTGGAGATGTAGCTCAATGGGAAGGCCCTAGGTTCAATTCCCAGTACCTCAAAGGAAGGAAAAGAAGGAGAGAGACCCACAAGTTCTGCTAGTGAACCAAGGAAGAGCAAGGGTGAGGGAAAAGGAAAACTCAGCCAGTGGATGAGAGCCAGGGCCATTCAGAGGAGGGGTGGGAGCAAAGTGCCGCAGGGTGGTGGGAAGGAGGTGGTGGACAAGGCCGGGAAACAGGCCATACGCTGCTCTTTAAAAGCCAGACAGGAAACGGAGAGAGGGCTAGAAGATGAGAGCTAGAAGGAGGTTCGGAGCAAAGGAGAGTTTTGTTTCACAGCAGGAGATTTGAACTTCTGGTTCCAGGTGCAGGGCCTGCTGGGTTACCATGGAGGACGCCAAAGTTGGGCTCTGGGGGCCACGGGGGCGGTGTTTTGCATGGCGACAGAAGGACCGAGGAACAGAAGTGATGAACTGCAAGGGTCACCCCAGAGAGAGCAGGGCAAGAAGCAGTACGCTGTGCGGCTGAGGGACATCAACGCCAGGCCACGGGGGTCCCCGGGAGCTGGCTGAGGAGTCCGCCAGGGCCGCAGAGGTGGAAGGTGGTGCGGGCTCTGGATTCAGACTGACTTGGGCCTGTACCCCACTTGCCAGCTATGTGACTCTGCATGGCACCCCACATCTCTAGCTCCTCATCCCTGACAGAGGGATGGCGATAGTACCTGCCCCACGGGGACAGACGGATGCCCCAAAGGCACTTGGAGCATGGGGCCAGGCTCTGACCAGGGGACCTCAATAAATATTAGTGAATAAGAATAATAAATACAGAGGAGCTATGGAAGGGTTTCGAAGGCGGGAAGTGGCAAGGTCAAATCTGTATTTTCCAAAGACCCGGCTGGAGGAGGAGGTAGCCTTGGGGAGAGATGAAAAGGTCGTGCACTTCTTGAGGTATTTCTCTGAAGTCTGTGGGAAGTTTGTAGTGTCAGGTTAAAGATTTTATTGGTTCCATGTTTGGTTTTTGATCAGCCTGTTTCCTCGGGGTCCTCCTGCATCGGATGCCGGCCTCCTGGTCACTGGCCTGGCCCTCTGCCCAGAGCAGGGCCTAACCAGGCTCTGGGCTCTACTTCAGCAGTGAAATGGGACATAGATAAGTGACACAGAGGGTGGATTTGGGAGGAGAGCCAGGCCGGGCTGGGCGGGCTCCAGGTGAGGGGTGGTGGTCCCCATCAGACCAGGCTGGGGCTGGATCCTCAAGTCCCCAGTCTGTCCTGAGGGGCAATCAGCAGTGGGCTCTCCTTTCACATCACAGAATGGCAACGACACGTCCCATAGGGGACTCCTGGGGCCCCAGCAAGGCCGAGGGCTTAGGCCTAGGGAGGGAGAAGAAAGGCAGTAATGATAACAAGCTGCACAGTGGCTGTCACTGAGTTCTTAGCGAGTGCCAGTTCCTTCTCGAAGCAAACACTGTGATTAGACCCATTTCACAGAGGCTCAGAAAGTTATGCCACCTGGCCAAGGCCCCACGTTGAATAGAGCCTGTGTCTTTGTTTTGTTTTGTTTTTGAGACAGGGTCTTGCTATGTAACTATGTAGTTTGGGCTGGCCTTGAACTTAGTGATCCTCCTGCCTCAGCCTCCCTAGTGATGGGCTTACAGGCTGGCACCACCACACCTGCTCAGAGCCTATCTTGGTGAACTGCCCACACTCTTGCCCAGCCAGCTCCAAGGGCTCTGGACTGTGAGGAGCCCCAGGTAGCCCGTCCTCCGTGAAGCCTCAGGGACACTGAGTCCCTCTGCCTGTCACTCGGGTACATGGTAGAAAGAGCCCAGGGAGCAAGTGGCCTCCCCCGCAGCTCTCTGGTAACGGCTGTGTGACCTAGGGCAAGTGGCTTCACCTCTCTGAACCTTGGCTGCCTTCCCCTTCTGACAAGCGTGGCTGGGTGTCTGTCTTTCGGGTCCTGCTGGCTCCTGTCTGTCTTTGACCCAGCACACAGTAGGTACTCCGTGAAGGCCAGTGCTTTCTTTCCAGAGCTTCCCTGTCGGAGATGAAGGTCTCCATGGAATCCATGCTGTGAAAATAAACATGAACTCAAGTGGCCCGGGTCTCTGTGGCAGCCAAGGGGAAGCTCGGTCCCCGGCCCATGTCTGTTCTAAACAAGAACAAAAGTTTCCCTGTGAAGTTGCCCCCACCCCCGCTTCCCTTCTGGAGCCAGCTGGAATGGGGGCAGGGGGCAGGCCATGCCCCGGGAGCTCAGCTGCCTGTCAAAGCCCAGCCTCCCTCCACCCGACCCATCCCCACACCACCAGCCGGGCAGAAGCAGGTGAGCCGGCCTGCGGGGCAGAAGGCCCAGGGCAGAACGCTAGGTATGGGTTCGGGCGTGAGGAGGGAAGGTTTCCACTGTGGCCCTGGGTCGGGGTATGCAGGGACTGGCACCCAGTGATGCGGAACACCCGGCCATTCACCATCTCACGCCCCTTTGCCCAGTAGCCCCGCTGTTCAAAATGGTTTGGACCTGCTTTCAGGAGCTCCCAGGACATGGACTGGCCCTTGGGGACATAGCAAAGAGAAAGGGGCTCAAATTCTGGCTTCGTCATAACTTGCTGGGAAGACTCGGACATGTAAGGGCCACTCTGAGCCTCTTGCTGCATCTGTCATGGGATGGCCCTGGGGCTGGGGCTGGGGCTGAGGTCTGCAGCCACCATGCCTTTCCACTGGACAGCCCCTTGGGGGCAGATGCGAGGCGTGGCCCATGTGGGTTCTGGCAGCTGGGAGCAGGGTTTCAGAGAGGAACAGTGGGTCCCTGAGAAAGATTCTGCCCCAGGACGAAGAGAGCTGAGGGCCGAAGGGCAGTGGGTACAGTGTGGCTGCTCTGGGTGGCAGATGGCATTCTTGATGCCAGCGTGGACAACACGGTTGGTCCCTGGGGAGGAGGCGGTGTGCAGAAGTGAGCACTGTTTCACTGGGCTCTAACTCTCCTTGTGCCCAAGCAGCCCTGCCGGGGGTCCTCTAACCAAGCATCAGCCAGAGGCGAGACCTCACCTCCTCCAAGGTCGTGGGAGTGCCAGGGTCCACAGGGAAGAGTGGCTCTGCTGGACAGTGAGGCTAGTAGAGTGGTGCACGTGGATCGGTGGCAGCAATCCCAAGCAAAGCAGCCTCATTTGTCCCCAGAGGGCCCCAGGAGGCTCAGAGCTACAGGGTCTTTGGCCATGGTGGGCAGCTCTGTCCCAAAGGGCAATGGCAGAGACGGTGAGGGGCCTGGAGGGGTTGTCAAATGGCAAGCAGGATTTATGTGAGCGAGGTCTCAATAACATTGTTCAAAATGTTTTATTTAGCTGGGAGGGGTGATGGATGCCTATAATCCCAGCCCTCAGGAGGCTGAGGCAGGAGGATTGCCATGAGTTCAAGGCCAGCCTAGGCTACACAGTGAGTCTAAAGCCTAAAGTGCATAGAGAGACCAGGTCAAAAACAAAGTTAATTTACAGCTAGACTTGGTGGTCCATACCTGTAATCCCAGCTACTCAAGAGGCTGAGGCAGGAGGATCCCACAGTTCAAGGCTGGCCTGGGCAACTTAACAAAACTCTATCTCAAAATAAAACAAAAAGGGGCTGGGGCTGGGGATGTAGCTCAGTGATGGAGTGTTTGCCTGGCACATATGAAACTCAATCCTCAATACCAAACTCTTGCTTTATAATGGTTTGTTGACAGGATTTTATATTTTGATTTTTTGTATTTTAATTTGTATCTTGCAACTTTACCAAACTTATCATTTCTTGTAGCTTTTTTGTAGATTGGGTTTTCTACATAATGATCATGTCGTATACAAAGAGCTGCAATTTTACTTTTTTCTTCCAAAATGAAATGGTAACCAGGACTTACCTGTGGGTGTATGTTAGACACCCCGAGTGTGTGTGTTTGGGGGGGTCCCTCCCAGAAAAACCCAGAAGGAGCTGGCCCCCTAAGTGGAGAGGCTACTGCTCACAATACCCAGCTTTTGGTCTTGTAGCTTGATGTCCACGTTCTGATGACCACAGTCCCTGCAGTCCCTCCTGTCCTGGGTGGTCATCAAGATTCATGACCTCAGAGCTGAGGAAGAATCTAAAGTGGGACAGGATTTGGACCTCACAGAACTGGCCTCCCTGCCTTCTGGCAAAGACTTTTAAATACTTAATAATACATTACATTCAAATAGTAAACATTCCAATGATTAAATTACAATGGAAGTTGTTGGTTTTTTTATCTTTAAAACTTTTAGATTCTGTGATCCTACCCTCAGGGACTGGTAGACAATTCTGAAATGCACTGAGATGTAGCTCAGTCAACTGATGGATGATGCAGAATGTCATCACAATATTACTTGTACAAAGAACTTGGTGATCTTCTGAATAGCCAACAAAAATATAGAATGTCGTACAGCTGTTAAAAATGACTGCCGAGCATATATACATTTATAATGTTTTTTATTTATGTCCAATTAAAACAGGTTAAAAACCAGTATGATCTCATTTTAATTTTATTTGTTATTTGTATTGTTATCAGTACATCTTTGCAGTATATGATGTTTACATTCCCTGTGTGCAGTGGGTACATGTGCCTGGCACATCTTCATTCCTTTTTTCATCCTCTTTCCTTCCCTCCCCTCCCTCCCCTCCATTTCTTGATCCCCTTCCCATTTGAGAAAGCTCTGTCTCCCTACTTCCTATTATCTTTTAGTTTGCTCTTTATTTATAATCTAGGTTTCTCACATAAGAGAAACTATGTGATATTTAAGCTTGTGTGTCTGAATTATTTCACTTAACATTATGGTCTCAAGGTGCATCCATTTTCCTATAGATGACTCAAGTTCATCTTTCTTTATGGCACAGTGTGTTCCATTGTGTGTAAATGCCACATTTTCTTTATCCATTCCCATTTTATTTTTATTTATTTTTTAATTTTTGGTACCGAGGATCGAACTTGGGACCTTGTGCTTGCGAGGCAGGCGGCAGAACCACTGAGCTAAATCCCCGGCCCTCCATTCACATTTTATTTGCATAAATATATATAATATATACATATATATACATATACATATAATATCTGGAAGAAAAATATTTCAACATATTTACCTAGGACTTTTTCCTGTCTCTTTGTTTTATCTGCACTTTCTTATTTTTCTACAGATAAGTTTATAACAACAATATAAATAACTACCATTTATTTATTTATTTATTTTGGTACCAGGGATCGAACTCAGGTCCTTGTGCTTGCGAGGCAGGTGATGGAACCACTGGGCTAAATCCCCGGCCCAAATAACTACCATTTATTAAGACTTACATTATACCAAACACTATATCAAGGGCTTTATATGTTTCCTTAGCAAATCCTTCCAACAATTCGAGGTGGGAGCAGGTATTATAGATTGAGTATCTTTCTCTGAAAAGCCAAAATCGGAAATGCTCCAAGATCAGAAGCTTTTTGAACATTGACATGGAACTCAAAAAGTTTTGGATTTCAAAAGTAAAGTTGATTAAATGGTAAATTACATGAAAATATCCCAAAATCTGAAATCTTTAAAACTTCTTGGTCCCAAGCATTTTGGATAAAGGATACTCAACCTTTATTGTTTTTGCAGGCATGAGAGTTTTAGTTGAAAGTAACAGAATACTCAACTCAAATGTGCAGAGAAAACCACAGTTGGCTTCCTGCATGGACTCAAAAGTTGTCCACTATACTGTGATTTCTCTTGGCTCTACCTCTTCTGCAGCAGCTCCATTACAGACAACCAATCTCATCCGGGAGCGAGATAGCTTTGAAGCAGCTGCTCTTATATCCACACGGCCACAGGACTGTGTGGTTCAAGAGGGTTCAAGACTGGTTCCAGTAAAAGCCTGGAGATTCATTTTATTGGACTGGCTTGGATTACATGACCCCTCTGGACCAATCCCTGTGGCCAGGTGATGGAATGCTCTTGATTGGCTTAACTCTGGTCACGCACCCTACTCAGGAAGCCAGGGAATGAAATCACGGTTCAAAGTAGGAAAGCACTAATTCACCCAACACCGAAACAAAATCAGAATAATGGGTAATGGGTGAGGGGCAAAACAAACCCATCCACCACTGTTATCATTTGCAGCTTATTGTTGATGGAACTGGGTTTAAGAGATTGGAAATGGTTTGCTCAAAGTCAAGCAGATAGTGAGGTAGCCAGAATTTGAGCCTGCATTGTCTAACTCCACAAGCCATAAACTTATTTACTACACGATAGTGCTTCCCATGATGAGAGTATTTTCATTCATCTTGGGACAAAATAGAATCATACGCCTCTGGTAATGGGTTTGTAGTGTCTGGCAGCTGGCACTCGATTGACTGCGGCAGGGCATGCCTGAGACATGCACACCCAGGCTCTCCAGCCTTGTGGGGGCGGCCGTGCAGGTACCAGAAGGCCTGGATTATCCTGCATCAAGACAGGCTGCCAAGAGCAACTCTGAGCCCAGCAAATGGCCAGTGCACATTGGTGGAAAGAGAGACACTCCAAACACAGTTGGGATAAAAACTATTTATTTGTGGCATCTCATGGTGCATAGCTATTGATTCCTCACAATATCTGGGGAAGCAGGTAGTTGTTGCCCTGAATTAACAGGGAGGGAATGGAAGCACAGAGAGGTGAAGCTCCTTGGCCAAGGTCACACAGCCATTTTAGTGGACCAGGGCTTAGGTGGAGCCAGCTCTTAATTAGACGCTATAATGCTTGTATCAGGAATTGTCTGCAGCCAAGAGGGACCTGCAGAGATCAGAACTGCAGAAAGTGAAAGTGCAAGGGGGGGGGGATTGAGCCCAGTGATGCCGTGCCTGCCTTACAAGTGCAAGGTCCTGAGTTCGATCCCTGGTATGGAAAAAGAAAGAAAGGAAGGGAGGAGAAGGGGAAGGGGAAGGGGGAAAGAAAGAAAAAGAAAGAAAGAAAAAAGAAAGAAAGAAAGAAAGAAAGAAAGAAAGAAAGAAAGAAAGAAAGAAAGAAAGAAAGAAAGAAAGAAAAGAGAAAGTGAAAGTGCTGAGAATATAACTCAATGCTAAAGAGCCAAGACGGGCGATGCCTCTGGCTAGCTTCCTCTCTGTGTTTTCCTGGGCATTTGCCAGGGAAGGATTATGAAATTGGGGTAAGTCTGTGTGCAGCCTGGAAGCCTGTTAAATATTCCTCCTGTTGTGATTTCAGCCTTAATCTTGAGTTTATAGTTATTTTATATGGTATAGGATGCCATCACTGGTGAAAATAAATCCAACCCCTAAGTAGACACTTAGGCTTAAAAGGATGTTCAATTAGGAAAATGTTCGTGATATACCATTAGTGATTTTCTTAAATATGCAAACTATAGGAAAAATATATATATATATCATGATCCAAATGTTTTTTTGAAAAGGCTATTCATATATACGGAAGATCAAGGGAATAAACAAAAAGACTAACTTTGAGAGTTTGTTATGGTTATTTTTATGTTCTCATTTTCTAGACTTTGCAAAATCTCTATAATGAATTATATTCATAATTTTAAATGCATTAATTTTTTTTTACAAAAGTCTCTGAGTCTGAGGCATGAGACTTCCACAAGGACCTCAAGCTTTGTTTTCTTTTTACCTTTTGTTCCTCGTTCATTTATTTTCTCATTCAACAAACACCCACTAATTTCTGCAGTGCTGGGCTGTCAGTCAGAGTGGACCAGATACAGATTTCTTTGTGGAGCTCCTTGTGCTGTGGGTGGACAGAAAGACAGCCAGATAGACAGTCCTACCATGACTGTATGCTCAGACGTGAGAGACCCATAGATCTGAGCCCCGTGAGGTCAGGACCCAGCTGAGTCATCTCTGTATCCCGGTACCAGGGGTGGGTCTGGAACAGATGCTGGCACTCCAGAAACACTTAGGGAGGAGTCAATGAAATCCAGGAAACATGAGTTCAAATCCCAGCTCAACTCTCACTGAGTCCTAGTTTCTTCTTCCCCAAAACACGGGGTAATGCCTACCACGTGGGGTTGTCTAAAAGCTCAACTATCCTGGGCAATTTAGCAACTTAGTGAAATCCTGTCTCGAAATACATTTTTTAAAGGTTGGGGACATATATAACTCAGCACAAAGGCCCTGAACACAATCCCCAGTACAAAAAAAAGTACATAAATTGCAAAAGAAAAAACGAATAGTATTTGGGGTGCTGTGGTTGAATTTTTTATCTGTCCCACCAAATTCCTGAGTTGAAACTAATCTCCAGGGTGGTATGAGGAAGTGGGGCCTTGCTGAGGCAATGAGGAATGGGATGAACTGCCTTACAAGAGCGCTTGAGGGAGCCTGTCTGCCCCTTTGCCCTCCACCACGGAAGGACACCTCTAGACATCCCCATCTTTGCAGTAATCACTAGACACCAAATCTGGGAGTGCCCTGATCTTGGGCTCCCCAGGCTCCAGAACTGCTAGCAATACATTTTGGTGATTTACAAATTTCTCCATTTAAGGTATTGTGGTATAGTAACCCACATGGACTAAGTATGGTGGTACCAGTATATCTCAGAGTGTTGTGTGTGTTAAATGGACTCAGCAAATTAGAATCTTTAATTGGGGACTAAAGAGAAAGATCATTTCTCATGAGAGAAATGATACACAGATGTAATATGGATGAAGCTAAAAAAACCACTATAGCCAGCATTTAAATTAGAGGTGTCAATATGAACACATGGTTTCTAAAAATAGATACTTATTTTTAAGAAATTGTAAGTTGACAGAAAAATTAAACAGACAGTAGAGTTTCCACATACCCTTTTACCTCCCCACCCCAGCTTCCTCTATGGTTAATATCTTGCATTGATGGGTGACACTTGTTATAACATATGAGCCAATATGGATCCATTATTATTAACTAAAATTCAAATCTACCTTAGGGTTCGCTCTTAGTGTTGTATGTTCTGTGGGTTTTGTCAAGTGTATAATGACATATATCCACCATTATATGCTAGCTCCCCCCTACCCAAAACCCCAATGGGTGTCTGAAACCCAGATAGTACTGAACCCTATATATATTACTTTTTTTCCTATATATACACACTTATAAGAAATTTTAATTTATAAGCGAGGCACAGTAAGGGATTAACAATATAACTAACAACCAAATAGAATGATTATTCCGGCACCTGCCTTGCAAGCGCAAGGTCTCGAGTTTGATCCCCAGTACCAAAAACAAAACAAAACAAAACAAAATAGAATGATTATAACAATAGACTAATAAAACTTAAATGAATGCAGTCTCTCAAAATATCTCTTTTAAAAAGATGCAGTTTATTGTTTTATTGGTACATCTTCGCAGTGCACAATGATTTGTAGGGAGCTGGTACGTGTACAGAACATGTCAATTCTGTTTATATCCCCTTCCCCCCACCTTCCCTCCCTTATTATACTGCACTCACCCTTCCCACAGTGACCTGGGCTGACACAATGCCTGTATGATGAGACCTGAAGTGACTGACATAGGCATTATGACACACAGCTGCTTAAACACAACTGCTGCAACATCGCCACAGTCCCGCTGATAACCAGGACCGCTACTAAGTGACTGACGGGTGGGTAGCATCTTCAGCATGGATACACGAGTCAAAAGGACCATTCCTGTTCCAGGCAGCACAAAGTGAGACACTCCAAGATTTCATCCTGCTACTCGAAACGGAGTGTGACTTAAAGCTTGTGAATTGTTTATGTGGGGACTTTTCCATTTAATATTTTTGGACCAGAGTTGACCATGAGTAATGAAAACTGGGAGAAACAAAACTGTAGATCAAGGAGGACTACTGTCGTGTCACATAGAATAGTTTCACTGTTCTCAAAAGGCCCCAGACTCTAAGCAGTAGGTGGAATAAACCCTCCCTCCTTCCAACATCTGACAACCTCTGATCTTTCTACTGTCTTCAGAGTTTTGGCTTTTCTAGAACTTGAATCCTACAGATATGCTTCTTTCACCCAGAAATATGCAGTTAAGATCACTTCTCTTTGTTCTCTCTTTTTTTCAACTGGGTGTACAGATTAATGGTTTCATTTTGGCAGATCCGTACATGCACATAACATACTCGATCACTTTTGCCCCTTCACACCTTTGCTTCAGTCTCACATTTCTGAGGGGTTTCAATATGTATTACATTTTGTTCATATCCATTTTCTTTATTACTCACCCTTATACCCACCTCCCCTGTATTCCCTTCCACTTGTATAATAATAGTCTTCCTTTTGCTTTCTTGTCATCTTTTTTAGATTCCACGTATTAGAGAAAACATGAAATATTTGTCTTCCTGAGTCTGGCTTATTTGAGTCAACATGATGATCTCCAGTTCCATCCATTTTCTTGTAAATGACAGAATTTTGTTCTTCCTTGAGGCTCAATAATACTCCATTGTGTGTATTACTACACTTTCTTCATTCTTTCATCTGTTGATGGGTACCTAGGCTGGTTCCATATCTTAGCTACTGTGGATTGTGCCGTGTAATATTTTTCATAGTTGAATAATATTCCATTGTATGGATGTACCACAGTTGGGTATACAATCACCTATTAAAGGACATCTAGGTTGCTTCCAAGTCTTGGCAATCATGATTTATCATGTAATTTATCTGTAAAAAAATGTATTTCGTAGCTCTTTTTACTGAAAAGACCCAGAAACAATGACTAGTCCAATAGCAACAGGTATTGCTTAAACCAAGATAGTGGTCTCTAAATATCATCCAAAGAGAAATCCTGATTTCAGGTCTGGGGCAGAAACTACACATGATTGTCCAGCACACCTTGCCATTCCAGAAAGCAAAGAAGCCATCAGAGCCTACTGGGGTCAAAGGGCTCAGGACCCACCCAAAGAGGTCCCATCTGGCAGTAGTGGAGCATTTGAACATCTATGAGGATCATGAGAGATTGAAATACATCAAATCCCTATATTCATAAGAACACTTTAAAAATAACTCTTAAGATGCTAGGAAACCCACTCATTATTTGAGCTGTTATAGAATCAAGTCTTTGACTATCTATAATGCCTGTATTGAATGAGATCATAGTGTACTTCAAAGTATCTAAAGAGTTAATAAGGAAATGCTGCCCTTTTTCAAGTATTCCAGCTAATAAATGCAGGAGGAAGATAGAGTTAGAATAATATCATTGTGCAATCCCTAATGAAATAATGAATCTAAGCAATGAACATCGGCAACCGCTAACTTCACAAAAAAAGAGACAGACTGCAAGACATTATGGGCTCCTGATGGAAGGACACCCCACCTCCTGTGAAGTATTGTTGCCAAAAATTGAACCCGAATCTGATCAAGCCTCTAGATCTAATTACAGGAAAGACAGAGGACAGAGGAACATGTTAAAGGACCCCACAGGAATACCAGCAACAAGAGCCAGGTTGGGGAAATACTACAGGACAAATAACCAGGTTTCTTCAACAAGTAAGTCAAGGGCAGAGGGAAGGGAGCTAGAGACAGACAAAGAGCCAGAGAGCCAGAGAAGTGAAAAACTGTAGCTTAAAAGAGACTTGAGGAATATAAGGACATTTGTAAAGCTGTTAAAAAAAATTTATGAGACAATCAGGGAAATTTAAACATTGACTGGATAGGTCTGACAATAATTTCTCCAGATGTGATAATGGTATTATGGCTTTTCTTAAAGATTCTCTTATCTTTAAAACTAAATACCAAAGTAGTTATGGTTAAGATGTTACAGTGTCTTGGGCTTGCTTATTTGCTTTAAAATAATCCTCTGGAGCCTGGGGGTGTAGCTAAGTGGTACAGTACCTAGTTTAGTCCCCAGCACCCTAAAAAAAATTCACTGGGATGGGAGTGGGGTATAGGTGAGACAGGATTGCACATGAGTTTTAACTGTTGAATCTGGGCGATCGGCACATTATTCTAGCTGGTATATGTTCCAAGTTTTCCATAATGAAAAAGAAGTTCACCAAAAATAAAAATTGTGGCAACCTTCTTTGGCAAAACAAAGGCAGAGACAGCTCAGGATCTCTCACACCTCTGACGTTTGTTGTCTTGTCATCTCTCAGTGTAAAATGGCCTGAGTGGCAGCTTTCTTCCCGACACTTCTTCCTCCTAAGTTCCTGTGGGTAAGTTGTTTCCCACCGCCTGAGCCAGAGTGAGAAGCAGCCACGGAAGAGATCCCCAATGACTAGGCTGACAGAACCCTGCAGAACTTAGGCCCCAGCACTGCAGCTGACTTTGCAGGTGGGGCAGGAGGGTGGGGGGCTGGGGGGAGCTGGAAATGCATGCACGTGGGCAGGCTTCTCTCTGGGGCATGGGCAGTGCTGCTGTGTGGGTACAGAGTGGGGACCCTAGGCTCAGTGCAGGCTTGCAGGGGCCCCCAAAATGTGATGGCTATTTCTGCTGCTGCGGTTACTGTTATCAAAGACAGAAGGCTTCCAGGAGGAGGTGGCACTTTCACTGACACAGAAGATGAAAGAAGAAGGGAGTGGAGAAAGACTTCCAGGCAAAGGGAGACACCCATTCCAAGTTTGAGAAGCTGAAATAAAGCCAATAGGCTTGGCGAGGTGTGCAGAGAGCAGAGGGGAGGGAGGCAGAGACAAGGCCAGGGAAGAGACCATGGGGAGGATTCTAGACTTGGAGGCTTCTGCTAGGTTTGGAAGCCCGAACTGCCAAGCTCTTCCAGGAAAGAAACTCTGCCAGGCTGGAGCGAAGGTGGGGGAGGACCAGGATGCTGAGATGGAATTGTCTGGCTTTTCTGCACACTGGGAACAGTGTGGCGATGTCTGGATCCAGCAGAGCTCAGCACCACGCCAGGCACACCCTCCTTCCGAGGCTGCCCAGCACCCACAGGTGGCAGTGTGAGGGTAGCGGCTCTGCCACTCCGTGACCCTGGGCAAGGCCCTCCCCACCAGCCTTAGTCTTCCTGTCTGTACAATGGACCTCAATAGCAGCTACCTTACAGGGTCATTGAGGGAGTCTGCGCCATGATTGCTGTCAGAGGCTTCACGTCCTCAATAAAGGTCACTGACTGTGATTGTCCTGGGACTGTTGCTGATACTATTGTTTGCAGCCTGTCCTAGCTCCTGGGCACTGCTCTGCCTGTTGGTTGCTGGACTGTTTCTGGGCAGACACCGCCACCAAGCCTGGGGAGGGGATGCTGTGCTTTGTTTGCATACAGTGCATCTTGCATTCACAGGCGAGGGTCCGGCGGGGTTGCTCGGGGGACACATTCCAGAAAGAATAACTCTGTGTAACACGAAACCCTGAATCTGGAAATACAACCTCTATGGGAAATTGGTGGATAAGTCTGCTCTGCAGACCGCCCAACCTTACTCTATCCAAAAGGGATATTGAAACCCAAGGGCCTCATCACTTGGCCTCCTGCCTGTGGTCTCAGCCCTCACCGCAGCCAGAGAGATCTTCCTAAAAAACAAACTTGACAGTGGTACTGAGCTGTTGAAACCCTCCATGCCTCACCAGTGTCATAAGGTGCAAGTCCACATTCCTGGCCATGACCTGACCTGTGTTGAGGCTCCTGCTCAAACCTGCAGCTGCATCTGAGCCACACTTACAGCCCCGCCACCCAAGTTTCTAACAACTCAAACTCTAACAACTCTGTTTCCCTTACTTCCTGTTCCTGTGGTACCCTGGACGGAGATCTGAGGTGATGAAGATCAGTGGTGTGTTAGTCATGCTCCTCATGGTTTTTGTGTCCATCCATGGTTTAGAAGATGTGATTATAACCTGTAGTGAACAGTGGCTGCAGGTAAGAGTTAAATGGCGGGTTCTTGGGAATCACCAGGAGCCCCAGCCGTCTGAGCTGTATCTAGGAACTCGCTGTGCTGCAACCGGAAGGTCCATGGGTTACTACGAGTATTTTTATTCTCTTTCTCAGTGTAGAATCAGAACTGAAGTACACTCATGGGGTATTCTCATTGAAAGTTCAATCAATTATGAACCGGAAAATTCAGATGTCTGGGGTTCCTTACCAATATCGTGCTATATTCAAAGATCATTTACATTAAATTATTCAAAAAAGGTAAAAGACAATAACGGTGACGAGACCAAAAAATCAGCTGCAAAGAAGAGCTCAACTTCATGTGAATTAAAAAACCCAGGGACCCACCCAGAAGGGGCAGGAAGCAATATTGCAGGACCACATCTATTTTCTCCCTCCAGATTAAGTATGGAAATTTACCTGTGAATTCAGGAGGGAGAGGCAGCCACACTGACCCCAGAGCTCCTGGGGACCGTCCTGCCTGTTGAAGAATGGGCTAATGCCTATGGATATCATTTTTTACCTGTTTCTAAATTACCGTTTTAAATTTCCTCTGCAGTCTGTATTTATGAACATTTTGGTGTGTGTGTGGCTGGGGGAGCTTCTCCAGAGTTTAAGCTTGTGATGAAGGAATTTTTTTAAATAAAGATTTGAAATTCTTAAAAAAAAACATTCTAACAACTCAAATTCAATACCTCAGGACCTTTGCACAGCCAATGAATACCAACCCCCTCTAAAAGGCCAATGACAATTCTCCCAGATTCAAAAGATCACATGGGCCAAGGATTTAGCACAGTGGCACTGTGCCTGCCTTGCAAGCGCAAGGTCCTGAGTTCAATCCCCGGTACTGAAAAAAAAAAAAGCTAAAAGATCACAGAACTTGCTGAACTCCCAATAGTAATGGAAAGCAGCAAAATCATTCCTACTTTGCAATTCAAGAAACTGGGGCTCCTGCCACTCAACCTCAAGCCAGACCAACATTTCAGATCTCAGCATTTCAGGGTATCCAAGAGGAAGCACTGGCCACACCTGGAGAACAAGAGGACAGTGGAGGTGGCCCAGATAAGAGGGCTGAGTCGAGGACAAGGATGGGCCACAGAGCTGACAGCAGCCAAGTGCTGGATCCATGAACCTACTCAGCCACCCTGAAACTTGGAGTCTAAGGCAGGACCCTGGACCTCTCTGAACCAAAGTTTTCTCATCTGCAGAGTGGGGCTAAGTAGGAATTCCTGCCTCTCCGGCACAAAGTGAATACTCAGGAATGACAGCTGGCCTGGGGGACACTTCCTCAATGGTGCCAGGACACCCTCCTGTAATACACATAGGAAGGCTGCACCCAAACAGACCGGACCAGACCGGACCAGACCAGACTTGCTTCAGCCCAGGTTCGGCAGCCAGGGCCTGGGAACCATGCCTGCCCTGTTTCTCTTTGGGGTTTTGTGTTTCCCAGCGTTTCCTTTGGACAAAGTCCAGCTTCCTCCCTGGAAGGAGGCAGGAGGGAACTGTTCGTGCCTGGGCCTGGATCCCCAGGGGAGCCATGTGGGGAGGTGACAAGAACTGGGTTTGGAATTAGGCCAACTGGGTTCGGCTCCAGGATCTGACCCTTAGCATGCTGTGTGACCCCCTGGCAAGTGGCTTCACCTCTCTGGGGTGCTTATTTCCTCATTTGTTACAGATTCTACTTTAGAGGGTACTAGATAGCGATGGCAGGGAGTGATGAGGGAAGATTCTAGATGTGCTTCTCCAGTGATTCCTTTTTTGGGACAGATTATTGATTGGAGGGGAGCCTTGGGTTTATAGCAGGAGTCGCCAACACCAGTGTCCCCTGGAAGGGCACAGGAATAGAGAGGGTGTCCTGCCGGGGGGGGGGGGGGCGGTGAATGGAGGGGAGATTTGGCTGCAGATTTCAGCACCCTAATGAAATGAGGGTCCAAACATCACACCCCTGATGATTCAGGAGAAAAATTCAGCTCTTCATGCAAAATCTCATGAGTAAAGTATGGGAAGGAGTCTATATTATATGATTTAATTTATACAGAATTCGAGGGCTGGGAATTTAGCTCAGTGGTGCTGCCGCCAGTCTCACAAAGCACAAGGTCCTGAGTTTGATTGCCTGTACCAAAAAAAAAAAAAGTAACTATATAGAATTCGAACAGGCAAAACTTGTATGCAGTGGTAGAAATCAAGACAGTAGTTGCATGGAGGAGACGGTGAGCAGCATTTGGAAAGAGGCATGGACGTGGATCCTGGGTCTCTCTTAAATGCAGAGGGTTGGTAGCACGGGCACATCCAGCTATATGTTTATGCTTTGTGCATTTTTCTATATGCATATTCTACTTCAATAACAATGCTAAAGTAACTTTAAGACAAGTAAATCAAGACTGTAGGACTCGGAGGAGAGAGAGCAAGTGTGGGCCCAAATGAACATACCTGCAGGCTGCATCCTGGGCCACCGTCAGAGACCCAAGAGTGGGACAGGTGCTCTTAGCTCCTGACACCCTGGACTGGCCGCTCGTCCTTGGATGGCAGGGGTAGATGGGCTTCCCAAGCCACCCAGGAGGAGGCCATGCTGCCTGACTGCTCTGCCTTACTCGGGAGGCAGACAGCTGGCACATGCGCCGGATCTGCCGAACTCACATTTGGGAGAAAAAGGCATGCTTTGCCACTTAAATGATAACGTGACCCCCAAAAAACCCACCCTTATGTATTATTCATTTGACTTTGCCAAGTATACCCAGAGGACAGTAATCGGAAGGCAAGCTTCCTTCCGTTTCCAGAAAAACCACCGTAGAATCTGGGTTTGACCAGGCCCACCTCCCAGCCCTCAGAACTGTCCAGCAAACCTGGCTGGCAGTGTCCCTGGGGCTCAGGCCCTGGCCTCAGAAAACTGGTGGTCGTCAGTGGGACTGTCCCAGCCCCACCCCTCTGCCTGATCCGGAGGTCTTGGTTTTATTTTTATTTCCACTGTCATCTTTTCTTTTCGGAGGACCAAGAGAAGATACACACCTCCTACATCAAGCAGCTCTAACCAAAACAAATGCACATCAGATGCGTTCATTTGCGCAGACACTCATAAAAACTTTACTAGACACCAAATAATTACAGGAAGGGGCAAATCTCCAACTCCGCAGGCCCCAGCGTTTTGAAGTAGATTTAAGATAAAGATCAAATGGGACGGGCACTGGTCCCCTCCCACACCCACCCCCCTCTCCAACCATGGATCTGAGGATGGAGACCAAAGAACTCTCCAGTTTTGTGGATTTGTGTCCAATTCATATGAAATGTGTTTCTGTGAGTTTTTCTCAGAGTCCTAATGGGGCTTTCATGGCTCCACGCACAGTCCTCAACCCTCCCTTTGTTTTGGCTCAGATTCGAGGTCAAGGAAGCCCCTGGTTCTAGATGGGCTAGAAATAACCCAGCCCATCTAGTTGGCAAGAAACCCAAAGGTTCTTGGGGAAAGTGCCTGTTAAAAATAAATGTAAGTGACACCTGGAGAGTGCCACATCGCGGTCTGCATGCAATAAGCCAAATTCCCTAATTCTGCTGCCTTCCAAGGATCTGACTGCAAATGGCTACTCTGGTCCCCAGGTTCAGGGCAGGGAGCTGAAGAAGGCTGAGCAGTCTGTGCCAGTCCTCAGGGGACTGTTGGGCACCTCCATGTCCAGGCCACAGGGGCCTGCCTCTGAGCTTCATCACCCTGAAGGAAGGGCCATGGCTGAGCTCAGGCCAGGTGTGTTTCCCTCAGGACCTAGCTGGAAGAAAGGCAGCTGAGAGCTCCCACATCCTGCTAGCAGGGCCCTTCATCCAGTTATTCACCACATAGCTCTAGAAGCCTGTCCCATTCGGGCTCCGGGCCAAGCTCTTGCATCTCACCCTCTCCCCAACCCTGTGGGACTGATGCCAGCATTGCACCCATTTCGTGGACAAGGATATGGAGGCGCAGAGCTTCAGAGCTTTTTGGAGGTCCCAAAGCCACATGCCGAGCTGGATCTGCGGGAGTCCCTGAGACCTGTTCTTGATCACTCCTACCCACTGCCTGGCCAGTGGGAGGCCTCAGCCCTGCGCCGCCCAGCCAGGCACTGTTGCTTTCTCAGCACTGGTCCTGAGGGCTGATAGCAGCCTTTGAACCTAAAGAAGCACAGTCTCCTAACACCCATACTGAATCCCATGACCCAGACCTTGTGCTGAAATTCCTAAGTCTGTGGCCAGAGAGGGGCCTGCCGGGAGCACACAGGGACTTGGCTGAGGCTTGCTCATACCCACGTTGGACACAGGCACACACTAGCTCACGGCCTCAGAGCCCACACTGGCTCACCAGCAAATCCCTGTCTCTCTGTCACCTCTCTCCCATCAGCCTGCAAAACTCCAGAGGGAAGAGTAAGAACCAGCTCCCATGTAAAGTCAGAAAATGCCCAGCTGGGGCCCCCTCCCCAGTTACTCCTCTCTGTGGGTCTCCACCTGGGCGCTAGGGGCTCCCCACCACACAGGAAGACCTCTGACACACTGGGTTGTGGAAGTGACCTGTTGCTTTATAATTTGTCTGACCCTTTGACCCAAGCATCCTGGGTCAAATGCAGCCAGGATCTATGGAGGGGAGTGCAGTTGCTGCTAGCACTCCACTGCACCACACCTTGCCGTCCTTCTGGAGTCTTTGTAGTTGTCCACAGCACCCCAGCCCGTGGGCTGAGTCCCAGGAATAGCAGCTCCTAAACTGGCTGGAGACTTGGGGCTCCGCTCCAGTGTGGTCTCCTCTGGCAGGTCTGAGGCTGGCCAGGGCCAATGGCCCCAGGCAGCTGTGTGGCCCTTGCTCTCCCGCAGAGCAGAACAACTGAGGCTCGAAGCTCCTGGTCCTTCTTCCTTCCCCGAGGACCCAGCACCCAGCTCTGCCCTGCGCCCTAACAGTGCCTCAACCCTGCCCCGATCTGCACCTCCAGCCAAAGTTATAAACTGGGAGGGTATCCTGCGATCTGGCCCTAGTCAGACATGCAAAACTGTCTGGAGGGGATCGGCAGGATGACGGGCTCCACGGGGGAGGAGGGCCCTGGCCGCTAAGCTCCTAGGAAGGGGTGGGGGATGCGAGGCCCTAAGAAGAGCTAGGAGACACCAGGCAGGGCTCCTGGGGACGTGGTTCCCGCAGGACTCGAAGAGCTTAGAACCCTATGCCAGAGTTTTCTTTCTCTTTTTGCTTCTTCCAAGCAACAGCGAGCCGCCAATTTAGCCTTTCCTTACCTGGAGATCATCCCGACCTCTTTCCGCTGCCAAGCCACGAAGAATCCCGGGTCGGAAGGCGCCGGCGCAGCAGCGGCCGGCGTCGTGGGTCTCCAGCATTCTCGGCTCAGGTCGGGCCTGAGGAAGCCTGGGCCCCTGTCCTCCCGTCCAGTCGCTTATTCTTCGACAGGGCCAGCGGTGAGGAGGTGCAGGAGCTTTGATGGTGCCCAGAAAAGACCTCTGCATGGCTGTGTGCGAAGGACCCGGGACGCCAAGTCCGCTCGCTCAGAGAACGGGGGACCCGGGCAGCGCGGACAAAGGGCAAGGAACAGGGCCTGCGGGGAGTGGGGAGGCCGCGGAGAGTGATGAGGAGACCTGCAGAGGAGACAGTGGTTGTGAACCGAACATCCTCACCCGGACCAGAGAAGGCGACCCGGCTCCACTGTTGCCGGAGCACAGCGACCCAGTCGCCGGCCCCGCGCTTCATTAGGCTGTCTCAAGTCAACCCTGGTGGCGTGGGCGGTGACTCGGACAGGAGCCCGGGAAAGAGGCTAAGAATCTAGGCGCCCAGGACACACCTGCGGCGGCACTGAGCGGGGGCTGCCGGTGCATCCTCCTGCGCCAGACAGCCTGCGGGCGCCCGGGGACGCGCCCCTGGGCACAATCTCCGGCCCCGGGCCTGGACACCAGTCCGAGGGTCAGGGGAGCCTTGGGGGCCTGGCCACAGGGGCCCGCATTCAGCCGAGGGGGAGGAGGAAGGAAAGGTACGGAGAGGAAGAGGCCAGGCACCGGGAAGGTGGGAGTAGGAGATAGGAGGAGCGGGATGGAACCCTGCACCAGGGCCCGTGACCGGAGAGGATTTCCCTTATGTCCTGAAGGCGAGGGCGAGGGTCTGTCTGCTCCAGGAACGACTCTAGCCTACAGGCGGTCGCTCAGCAGCGACTGCAGGGACGAACCGTGACCAGCAGAGGGCAGGAAGCGCCCGGTCCGCCCGGAGTCAGGCTCGGGGTTCAGCGCCTCCCGGTGCAGTGTGCAGGGGCCTTGCAAGCCTGGCTTCTTTCGGCAGCGGCGCGCCCCGGCCCAAATGCCCACAGAAGGCGGCCCAGGCCTTACCTCGAGGCTCAAGGCCTGGGGTTTCCCAGGCTAGGCAAAAACAGAGGAGGTAGGGCATGTGAAGAAAACTGCACATCCACTTACCACTTACCCATCCTGGGCAATACAGAAACACAAAGGCACCGAGAAATACATGAACACCATACACACACACACACACACACACACACACACACACACACACAATGGGAGCCGCAAAATCATCCAGAAACTCGGAGACAGACAGACACACAAAGGTGACACGGAGACACAAATACACAGAAAAATCTCCTGACACAATACAGGGACTGAAATGCACACGAAGACACAGGCACCCTCCTAGAGTGACGGAGACACACAGGGATACACAAAAGATGTACTGAAACACCTAAGACACGGGCATGGAAAGAGGGCAGATTCACACACACATGCAGAGGGATGCAGGGGAATCAGATACAGATTCCCAAATTCACACCCTCGGAGCCCGGAAAGTCTCAGGGACATACGAAATAGTGTGTGTGCAGAGACATGGATGCACACGTTCGCCTGAGCCCCGGAGGCGGGAGGGCCGACACGCAGAGACACACACAGATCCCCACCGACACCCTCGCAGGTACGGGGGTGGGGCGGGAGCCTCTAATCCTCCACAAAGCTGGGCCCCTCCGCGGGGCCCCGCGGCACAGGGGGCCACTTCTGACCAAGCCTCCCGCAGGCTCCAAATCCGATCCGCCCTCTAGCCTCCGGCGGGGTCAGGGGACCCGCCCCCGTGCCCTCCGCCCCCTCCCCGCTCCGCGCCGCTGCTCAGCTCCCCGGAGGGGCCAGGTCCGTCTCGCCGAGGCTCACGGGGCAGCCCGCGCCGTCCCGGGCCGCAAAAGCCCTCCTGCGCCCGGACGGCCAGCGCATTGCTGGGGATCCAGGGCCGTAGCTTGGGCGCAGCGCCCTGTGGCCCGGCGCAGCGGTCACTGGGCCCGAGTCGCCAGCTCTGTCCTGCCGGCCTTCCGCTCGGCAGTGTCCAGGCCCACTTGGCCCTGGCTGGCCGGGGCACTGTCACTCATCGCGTAGCGTACGGGATCCCGCTCGATTCCCTCGACCACCTCCACAGGGCGCTTAACCTGGGTCAAACCGGATTTGCGTGGAGCGCACATCTCCCCAAGCCTTCATCCCTAAACCCTGGGGCCCTCACTCCTTGCCCGCGCCTCACTTTCCAAACCTGGAGACGTCAGACCGTCCCCACCGTCCCCATCCTGCCCGCCACCCTCTTCCCAGTCTTACCCATGCTCTAAACTCCCTTCGCCCGAACCCGGGCCTGACCTGCCTCGGCTACCCACTGCCCCCCATCTCGATTCCGGGGCCCCAAGTCCCACATCAGCTCACTCCTCCATCCAGTTTCCAGCAGGCCTGAAGCCCCCACGCCACCCCCTACCCCGACCCCGACCCTGAGCCTAGGCCCAGTCCCCTCTGGCGAGTCCGGGACTCGCGGCCAGTCATGCCCTTCTGCCCGCGTCTGTCCTCCGACCCCCGCAGCCAGTCCTCCCCGCGGCCCGAGTCGGGGAGGGGGGTCCTGGGGCGGTGGACTCTCGTCAACACTGCCCCTGCCACCTACCTGGGCCCGGGCGACTGCCCCGGCCGGCGCCGTCCCCTGGAGAAGCCGCTGAACAGCCCGCCGTTCGTGCAGTGAGGCCTCACTCGGGGCTACTCCTCCGAGCGCCGAAGCTTTACAAAATATTAGTAAGAAAGACAGTAAGAAGGAAACAAGAAAGCCTTCGTTCTCCAACTCCCAGATCAATTTTTCAAGGGGGTGGGGCAGAGAACTGGTTTCGAAGGCGACCAAAACTTCGGCAAGAGGCCAGCGGGGCGGCCCGGCCAGCTGGGTTGCAGGGGTCCGCGTTCGGGGCCAGGGGCCGCGCGGGGCTCAGGCCGGGGGCGCGGGGAGCCCTCCTGCGAGGGGGGGGGCGGCGACGGCACTATTTGACGTGGAGCCGCCGGCTCATCGCGGCGCAGGGATACGAGGCGCACCAATGAGTTCAAATGTCAGGAAGTTTGAGGAGGGGTGAGGCGGCTCCCGGCCGGAGTATCCCTCCGCCACCAGCCCCGGCTCTAAACCGAGCGGCTCCTCGGGCGCACCATGGCACTGGAGTAGTGCGAGGAGCGCGCCCGGAGCCCCGCGGCCCGCTGCGCCCCGCCCGGGACCCCGCTGTGCTGCCCGCGCCCCCCCCAGCCCGCAGGGCCGCCCCTGTACCCCCGCCCCCTCCCCCGCCCGCCGCCGTCGTCGCCCCGGTTGCCGCCTCCTCCCCGCGGCTCCGTCTGCCGCCGCCGCCGCTGCTGCAGCCGGGCTCCGGGGCTGACAAGCAGGTGACAGAGGAGCCGACGCGCGTGGCAGCGAGCGCCCGGGAGAGCGTGGCGCGGGTTGCAGCTGCCCCGGCCCGCCCGCAGGACGCAGGGGCCCGGGGCCAGCGCGCCGCGGCTCCACGATCGCCGGGGGCAGCGGGCGGCCCCGGCCGCGGCCCGAGCCCCGCGGGGGCCGCGCCTCCCCGGCTCCAGGGCCGCGGCGGCGAGCGGCACACGGGCGGGTGGGCGAGCGGCCCGGCCGGCGGGGTCCGCAGCGTGCCCTGCGTCCCATGGATATAGCAACAGGTCCCGAGTCGCTGGAGAGGTGCTTCCCTCGAGGGCAGACGGACTGCGCCAAGATGTTGGATGGCATCAAGATGGAGGAGCACGCCCTGCGCCCCGGGCCCGCCACTCTGGGGGTGCTGCTGGGTGAGTGCGGGGTCCGACGCTCGAGGGGCATGGGCAGGGGACAGCGGCGGCCTCCCGCAGTGGACACAGGCATCGAGGCCGACGAATAAAGAAAATGGGTTTGCAGCGAACGGGGAGGGGAGACAGGGACGGGACTCCTCCAGTGATCACCAGGGGGTCAACAAGTACGCCTAGGCGGTCTCCCTGAGGGGACGGGGTGTGCAGGTACATGCTTCAGGATGAGGGAGGACAGGACAGCTGCAGCTGCCACCCGCCGTCCTCATCCTGCCTAGGTTCTGGGAAGCGGGTGGCAGGGGTGGTAGAAAACCCAAGTAGTCACCTTCTGGAGGCTGGGAGAGGTGCCTGGTCACCTGGGGGGGGGGGTCCAGGAGAAAAACTGTCCCCTGGGCCATCCAGCATCCAGATCACAGTTTTGGGAGGAGACTGGGGACAGAAGGCTACGATCGCCACCTCGGGGCGTGTCAGCCAGCGAGCGCCCCCGCCTCACCTTGCCTCTCTGGGTCCCAGCCGGCTGCCCCACGCCAGTTAACACCAAGGCGCTGAATCTCTGGAAAAGGGGACAGCGCAGCGCCTGACCAAGGCTCAAGGGCCGCGGCTGTCCGCTCTGGAGCCCGCAGACGGATACGTACTGGCTGGGGCCGCCGGGCCCTTGATTCTGCGGCCAGAGGAGCACAGGCGGCGGGAGGCGCTCCCGGGCCGCCCTCGCCCTCGAGACCCGGGGCTGCGGGCACAGCGTGCCCAGGACGCGGGGGCTGGGGCTGGGTCAGGGCGGCGGCGCTGACGGCCCGGTTCTCGCCCTGTGCGCTGCAGGCTCCGACTGCCCGCATCCCGCCGTCTGCGAGGGCTGCCAGCGGCCCATCTCCGACCGCTTCCTGATGCGAGTCAACGAGTCGTCCTGGCACGAGGAGTGTTTGCAGTGCGCGGCATGTCAGCAAGCCCTCACCACCAGCTGCTACTTCCGGGATCGGAAACTGTACTGCAAACAAGACTACCAACAGTAAGCGCCTCTCGTCCTGCTCCTTCCCCGCTGCCCGGCAATTGAGCCCGGTCAGCCCCCTGCCGGGTAGGGCCCTCGCCGCCCGCACCGCTCCGGGCTCTGCGTGTGGCTGGGCCTGGCAGCTCCTAAGGCTCCGCAGACCCCGCGTCGCAGGGCTGGGGCAGACTAACCTATCCGGCCAGCGCTGGCCCCTAGGTGCCATCGTTGTGCGAGAAACCTGCGCTGGACCGCTGAGTTGGGGCACAAGACAAGGCCCTGGGTCTAATGGCGAATTTGCTGCCTTTAGTCGGGGGCCAGGATTTGGGCCAACTGAGGTCTGAATGGAAACCAAGAATTGCTTTTCAAAGGCAGGTAGTGCTTTACGGAGCCAAGCCTGGCGGTCTTCTTTCCCAGACTGAGCGGGTTTGGGATTCCTGGAGCAGGAAAGTCATGTCCTGGGCCACCGACTTGTCTTAGCAGTTAGGAGCCCCCATTCTGCCAGGCTCCCTCCTGCACTTTTAGTCCCTGATGGAGAGAAATGAGTGTCCGTATTCCCCAAACTGTTCCGTGCGGGAATTTTGCAGTTATAATTTTTCTTGGCTGGCGAAGCAACCTAGGAAGAGGATCTTAAAATGGCAAGTTGCAGTCTAGGACTCGAAATGAAGGTGCGGAAGAGAGCCAGTCAGCCCTCCCAGACCACCTCCTTTTCATGCAGTGTGTGTTGGAGAGGGGTCAGCCACCCTGACCATGGCTTGAGCCTCCCTTACCTGCTGCCTTCTGTGTGTAGCTGTGCCTATGGATTTGTATGGCAAGAGGCCTAGGACACATGAGAATAGATTCAGGGTATTTCTTTTGACCTGCTGGGTTTTGTGCCTGGCAGTGCAATTGGGAGGAAGGCAGTGAGGAACATCAGCGAGAAGAGGTGTGGAGGCCCCCAGAGTGACATTGCAGAGACAAACTGAGTGCCTGTGAGAACTTTTTAGGGATGACTAGAAAATCGTCTTGGGTAGGGTTGCAGGATGGGAAGATGGTCAGGTTATTTGGGGCTTTGAGAGGACTGTGTGTGTCCAAAGCTCCGGGAAAAGGCTGAGTTGCCCGTGCTGAGTGATTCGTACAGCCTACCTGCCGTGCCCAAGGAGTGTCCCCAAATCCAGGGCCTGGTGGACAGTGCAGAAGCCCAACAGCTTGGCTGAGGCTGTGGGACTGGGACTGCAGGCTAGAACCCTAGAGAGGCCATCAAGTTCTACCCTGAAACCGCTGGCTGTGCCCCTTTGGTGTGGGGAAGGGCAGGAGCTGCTTTTTGGACCTTGCTCTTTCTGTTGGCTGGGGACTCTGTGGGCAGGAATCAGGGTCCATTCAGATGATAAGTTTTTTCACTGGTCCTGGGACACAGCTGACTGGGACCTCCCCCACTGTATGAAATGGTGTCTGGGACTGGTAGAGTCTAATTCTAGGAGAATCAGTCAGTTTACTCACAGCAGGGCACAAAGCAGTACAAATAAATTGGGGTCCCTGTGGCTGTGGGCTTTGGCCAGGGCCGGGGAGCATATAATAGTGTACACCAGCCTCCAGCCCATCCACACCCTGTACCCCTGGCCCCACTGTGCCTGCGTGACCCCGAGCTCTGGCAGTGCCACTTATTACCCAGCTCAGCCAGAAGCTTCAACAACTCAACACGTGGGGCCAAGAGGCTAGGAAAGGAGAAATGGGCATCTGAAATATTTGCGTAGCTTTAAAATTTTTTTTTTTGTCGGAAAGACTCTTTCCAACCTCTTGTACGTATTTACTCCCTAATTATTATAGGGTTTTTCTTTAAAAGAACTCAAGCACGCCCCTTGGTTCTGCAGGCATAGAGGTGAAAAGTCACAACATTTGAGCTGGATGTTGCCTTAGAGATGAAGGACTGACCCCCTTTATTTTACAAAACAGTTCAACATTTGCAACTGCTTTGTCCAATGTATATATTTGTTTTTAAAAGACAAGAAAAAGTTGGCCCAGAGCCTGCTGCTTCCGTGCAGTCCTGTGTGTCGGGAATGAATTTTGTCGTAGGGTGAATCTCAGGTCTTGATTAGAGTCTGGGTCCTGCGAGCCTAAAGCCTGGGGGTGGAAGGGGGCGGCATTATTCTTTCAGCTCAAGTCCCCTCCTCCTCTCTCATCCCCTCTTTCTTCCAATAATGCCAATTAGGTATCTTCACTAGGCTGGCCTGCGGGGATGCAGACAATTTGGGGAACAAATCCCCCAGCGGTCCTAGGCACCATTTCATGGGGAGAGCAAGCAAATCCAGTCAGCCAAGAGCTCACTGGGAAGCAAATGTTCTTTACACAGTAAGAATTTTTTTATTCACAATTTCTTTTTTTTTCCTTTGAGAATCGCACATGCATATTTATTTCACCTGTGTGCAAATGCTTTTCAGCCGAGAATCAAGGCAAGCGGGTGCAGAAACGTGCCTTCTAGATTTTGTCTAGTCTGTGTGTCAGTGGCATTGGGGAAATTAACACCCCCCAACTTTAAAAAAAAGTGTCCTCACCCGGTTGTAGGAGCTCAGGGTCGGTTCTTAAAGGTTGCCATTTTTAATAAGTATCTCTTCTTCCTTTCGATTTGTTCTCAAAGATCCAGGCACCCAGATGCGCAGTTATTTTAGGCACCACACGGGTGATTAATTGACGTTTGGACACATTTAGTAGCATTAGATAAAGTCCACCCTTGCGTTCTTAGTTTGGCAAAACAGATCGTGGGTTGTGAGTTTAGGCATTTTCACTTGTAACTCGAAAAAATCTCCTTCTCTCTGCGTGTTACTTTATTATTTTTATTTTTTATTTTTGGTGGGGGCCTCCTTCTAAAAAACAAAACCAAAAATAGCCACAGCCTCTGCCCCTTTTAGGAGAGAAAACCCGGTTAGAAACTAGGAGGAAACACGGCCTCTGTGAAATCTCGAACCTCCGCGTCCTCCAACAACGCAGAACAGACAAGGGGGATGGGGGGTACAAAACAAAAATGACAACGTCCCCTCCCCAATTTGTTTTCTCCGAGGTTTGACCAAATCGAATTATGTAACTCTCTTGCTGTCTATCGCTGTCTGGAAAGGGTTTCTATCCTGGGGAGGTGGCGATTCCTAGAGGAGGCTCCGGAAGGGGGGAGGGCCAGTGGGAGAGTCCAAAAATCTGTCACAAAATGGAGTCTAATCGCTTGTAATACAGCTCCCAGGTCTGGCGACCCGAGGCTCGAGGCTCGGTGTGCAAGCGGGAGCCTTTATATGTGGGGTGATGGGACGCGGGGCTCCTGCCCGGCGTCCGAGGCTGGTGGCTCCGCCGCCGGGCCTGCTCTGGGCAGCTCCCACTCCCCGGGCTCCACTGAGCCTGCCCGAGTTCCCCGGGCTCTCCTGCCCAGGTAGGATGCCTCCACCATGGCCAAAGAGGGTGTTGAGGCTGGATGGGAGTTTCACAAAAAGCCTTCTGAATCCTGGGATGGTTTTTTTTAAAATTTCTTCAGCTGGCTGTGGCTGCAGTGGCCCAGCCATGCCCTTCCCAGCACATTCCTTTCCGTGGAAGTGTTTACACCCGAAAAGGCCTTCCTGGGAGACTCACCTCGAACTGGAGCCGAGCCCGGAGCTCGGCAGTGTGCTGGTATGGCTGTGGCACCTCACCGAGGAACAAAGCCAGGCTGGAGTCTGTTCTGGCTGCTGCTGCTGTTCCCAACTTGGAGACCTGTAGGCCTCACTGCGGCATCCCCTTCCCAGTAGGTTCCCAGCCTGGCAGGGACCCTCAAAGGACTTTAGGGCTCCAGGCTCTGCTGCCCACAGCCTGGGGTAGAGAATCCAACCTAGACCAGTCTGCTTTGGAGAAAGAGACAAGACTTTGCCCTGTAAGAAGGCCTCTAGGGTGCTCTCCCTGGGGGACCAAAGGCTGAAGGAGTCACAGGGACAGCCCAAGTCCTGGACCCTCTGGCCCCATTGAAAAGTGCCTCTTCATTTAACCCCAGCACCTTGGCTGTGGCCAGGAGAGTAAGTGAAGGCTTCCCTGACGCTGCAGTCATCAGCAGCTGTACGGAGGCATTATTCACTGCAACTCCTGGCTCACCCTCTATTCCCCAGGCTCTGGGCTGGTGTGGCCTTATTTGTTTGCCAGATTTTTCTCAAGTGAGGGAAGCAGGTTGTGAGGATCTGCTCTGGAGTATGTGATTGGTGACACTCAGCTCTCTCCCGCAAAGTCGCCAGGTTCACAGCTCTGGCACCTCCTGATCCTCCTCTATACAATGTGAGCCATCTACCTGAGGAAAGTATTCTTATAGAGACTCCAGATAAGGTGCCCCAAAGGAGCTGGCATCTTATTAACACTCTGGAAATTATTGTTATATTGTTTCCATCACTGTAGTAGGGACTGCTTTGTCTCTAAAGACAGACTGCCGACAGGTTCCATGCCCAGGGTGCAGCTGGCATGCTGGGCTTGCCATGAGCTCTCTCTGCAGGAAGGATGCAGGGCATTCCTGAGGAAACCATTCCCTGGGCCTGACTAGGACATTGTGAGGGTCCTGAGCGGGCTTCCCCTATGAGCCCTCTGCTGATCTCACCCCCCAGTCTCAGTTCAGGGATGATGGCATCACTTGTAGCATGATTGTGAGGGTTTCATTTTGAGGGGCACCTGGTGGAGCAGCAGTAAATGTGTTTCATTCTTTTGCCCTCTCTTGCACCTCAAGAGAGGAGGAAAAACTTCTAATTGAGGATGAACACAAGTGCTGACAGGGTGTTTGTTACCAGGAAGGGCAGGCAGCCGGGGCCTGGGGCACAGCTCTGTTCCTCCTGGGGGCAGGGATGTTGGCCCAGAGCAACAATATTTCCACTAGGGAACAATTGGCATCTCCGGGGTCTACATATTGCTAGGAAAATATAGCCAATAATATAATTTCCTATTTGAAGAACTGTTCATGCTTATTGTTTTTGTGATTCAAACAACAGGGAATAAAGCTCAGCCAACATCTTGAAGGCTGGTGATGGGATAGGTGGAAGAGGGGGCTCTCCGGGGAGAGATCTGTATGCCCAGGTTTTAAAAGGGTAGTGGAACAGCATTCCAGGAGGACCAAGCTCTATATCCTTGTGAGGTTTCCCTCTGTAGTGGGCAGGAGTCTCTTCTGTCTTGTGGCTGTGGGGACTTTTTCAAAAGAAAGAAAAGGAAGAAGCATGACAAGGGGGGAAAAAAACCCAGCCCTACTTTGGCATCATGTAGGTGAAGGATGGAGGATGCTCTCAACGACAGACATGAGTTATAACTCCCAATTTGTTAGACACCACAGTCAGGCCTCAGCTCCAGGAGGGAGGAGGGAGGATGGTCCCCCCACCCCATCTGAGGAGCTTTGTGTGAGCTGTCAGTCAGCTGGAGGTGCCTGGGACTCAAGGCCTTGGCTCTCTGGCTGACCCAGCCAAAAGTTCCTCAGCCCTTCTCCAACCCTCAGATTCTGTGCTGATGGCAGCAAAGAGCAAAACCAAAATTATATATATTTATTGTCACTGCAGTCAGAAGTGGGGAGGTGGTGGTAGTGAGGGAGAGTGAGGCTGAAAACCATATTTGAAAAAGTTGATTCAGGAAGGCAGAGGAAGCCAAGTGGCAGACGTTTGCCATTTCATCGACTGGCTGGTGTTCTCCATTCATGTCATAAATGTCTCCTGTCATTTGATGCCAAAAGCAACATGATTTGGTTCCCCAGTGGCCTATAGAGTTTTTTTTTTCTCTCTCTCTCTCTCTCATTTTTTTTTGCAGTAAATGTTTATTTGTTAATAATACACTTTAAACAGCCCAGGTTTGACCTCAAGTCTCCTGAAGCATCCATCTTCTCCCAGAAAAATGTTTCAAAGTTTGTGTAATTTTGGGGGGAAGGTGTAACTGACGGGCAGTGAAGGGCCTGTGTTTGCTTTAACTACTGCTGCAGCGTGGAGTGGTGGGGTATAAGGGTCCACTGTGCTCCGACTGGCAACTTTCTTGGGTTTCAGGCCTGGCTGACAGCATTTCCTCGATGCCCTTTACCTTTTGCTTCGCCTGATCAGTACAAATAAATTTCCACTCGAGCCCTTCCTTTGTTATTCCCTAGGCAGTAGTGTATCCATCTCAGCTTTTTGACTGGCAGAACTTGGACCTGCCCTGCTGACCCTGGGGCCCTCAAGGCCGGTGAGAGACTCTCAGGTTGTGTGGGCACATGGCAGGGGAGCTCTGTTTCTATGGAGAACCTGGCTTGGGCTGGGCCTGAACCAGTGTACAGACGGATGGCAGAGTACCTAGCTGGCCTGGCCTACTGTGAATTTGGGGAAGCACTGCTGAAGGAAAAACCCCAGTTCCTGGAGTCTGGTTCCAGAAGAAACAAAGATGTTTGCTTCCCAGCCCCCTTGCCGTGAGAGGCTTCCCCAGGAACTGTGGGGTGGCTGCCTGCTGGGGAGGGAGGGTTCTGAGGGCTGTCCCCACTGGGGCTAGCAGGAGCAGAGAGGACACCAAGCTGCTGGGTAGATGAAAAAAGATACTGGGTAGATGAGCATGCAGGGACCCTGGGCCGCCACGGGGTTCCTCCCTCTCGGGTGCTGTAGCAGCGATGATGGAAGAGGAGGAGCAATGCTGCTTTGGGACAAGCTGGGTGTGACTGCTGTTCCCCTTCCTCCCACCTCCCTCCAGTTTGCAGAGAGGACTTGGTGACTCCTGTCATGTGATGCCTGGATTGCTATAGTTACTGAGCTGCCGGGTGTGGGCACGAGCCCAGGCCTGAGCTGCCTAAGCCTGTGATGATCAGAAGACAGAAGACGGGGTGCTGTGGGGGAACCTCTGAGTGCAGGGGTCCTGGGTAGGGCATGTTTTCTGAAAGGAAGAGCAAGGTTGTTGTAATTATGGCTTGAGAATGGAGAACATCTCCATCTCCTAAGGACAGAGAAAGGACTGATTGCTCCTCCTGAGCCTCAGTTTCCTCCTCTGTGAAGTGGGGAGATAATTCCAATCCCACGGGGTTGCTCAGGGGATAAAGTGGAACAAAGCCAAAGGTGCCCGCCTCTATCAGGCACTGGGTCAATGTATGTTTTCTTCCTGCCTGTCTGGAAGGGAGTGGAGGCAGCTCTATCTGGCAGGAGTGCTTTGTCTGCTCTGCCTAGGAGGCCCAGACAGTGCAGCCTCCTAAACAGGGTTCCAGAGAGGCCTTGCCCACCTGTCTCCTCCTCACACAGGTCTGGGGCTTGTTTTGAATTTTTCCCCTGAAAAGGAAATGCGGACAAGTCTGGCTCCCAAGACTGCCCCTGTGGATGGGGTCTCCTGACCACTGAAGCACGGAGGCCCTGTTTCTTCCAGCAGACTCCTAAACACGACCAGTATAGATGAACTTGCAGCACCAGAGCCTTATGGACCCCGAGGGGCAGGCCACAGTGGTGCATCTAGAAGGGAAAGCAGACTGGCATGTGGCGAGCGCCCGTGAAGTTCTCTGGCCTTTTTGCTCTGGTTGTACATAGGGGTGAGGAAACTGAGGGTGGGGCAGTTAAACTGCCTCCGCCAGCCGGGTCTAACGCCCAGCCCGGCTGAGATCCCTAAGCCCTCACCTCCCGGAAGTCCCAGTTGAGGGATCTACACAGTTGTGATTCTTCCTGGAGCTCCCAGCCTGGAAGGGTAGGGGCTGGGGGTGGAGGGTCACTGCCCTCCTGGCGCTGAATGCCCCCTGTAGGGCCAACCCTGGCCCGAGAAGGAGAGAGGTTAGAATAACTGCTTTCCTGAGCGGGAGAGTTTCCTTCGCCGCCGCCGCCGGGGCGCGCAGACAGGGTAGCTCTCGGCAGCCGGCACCGCGCCCGGCCTGGCCTGGCCCTCCTCTCGCGCGGTTCCTGCTCTGCTCGCGGCCTCCCTTCCCGGGAGTGGGGCAGCGCGGTGCTCCGGCGCCCGGCTCCTCGGCCCAGCGGGGGGCGCCCCGCAGTGGTTGATGAATTTCGGTGTCACCAGGGGTTTAGCCCGGATTTGGGAACCGCGCGCTCTAATACGCGCACACGGTCCTGCCCTTTCTAAAGCGTAGCCCTTTTCACCCAGCTTCTGATTTATGAAGGAATCCGATCCCGGGACGGGCTGGGCTGGAGCCGGGAGCCAGGGCCTCGAAGCAGCCTTCGGGCTCCTTTGCGTTTGGGGGATTCCTGGCAGCCGGGAGGCTCTCCTGGGCCCGACTCGGGCTGCCCAGCCTGCCCCGTGCGCAGTCGCACGGCCTAGAAGGAGCGGATCCCCCGGAGCCACTGAAGGCTCCCGCTGGAGCGGAGCGCATTTTCATTCCTGGGTTGAGCAAAGGCCTCAGCCCTCCCCAAACTCTTCTGCCGACCCCCTTGGGCAGGCCCAAAAGCGGCGAGTTCGGGAAGTTTGTTTATTGAATGAACGGAAAATGGAAGGGAAAAAAATCTAAGACCTTTTTCCCGCCCAAGAATGTGCAAAGTCCCCGAGCTCCCGGAGGTGGCGAGGCGGCCCGAAAGCGGAGTTCCCGGCGCGCGCTCGCGGCCCGACCCCAGCCCCCTCCTCCTGCGCCCCGAGAGAGCAGTGGCGGGGGTTTTTTTTGTTTTTTTTTTTTCTTTCCAGATTTGGTTTGCAGGAGAGAAATGTGGTTGTATCAATCCACAAATATTTACTCTTAACAGACTTGTATCTGTGGAGATTTCGAACAAAGACAGTTTAGGGGGATTACAAAAACCCTAAACCCCGTTTTTCTCTGGGACTTGGTGCTTTAAATGCCAATTACAGGCGAGGCATATCCAACAGCAACGGGGGAAGGCGGGCAGGGTCCGGGAGGGAGTGGGGGGCGAGCTCAGCCATTAAATGTAACTTTTCATTATGAAAAGGATTTCGCTGGTTTTATCTTCTAATAAGATTATGTCACGAACACAAGTACCTAGGATGGTGCTGAGTGACAGGGCTCTGTCGTTTAATCAGAGGCTGCACCGCGCAAACCGCGGGGCCCTTTGTCCCACCGAGTGAACTACGGAAACTTGTGGTCCTAATCCCCTTATTCATGTCAAGCAGAGAAAAGGAGCCGAGCACCTTACAACCGTGTCCCCTCCACCCCTTCCGAGGGTGACGGAAGGAGGGGAACTTGGGCCCAGGAGCACCCACCCCCAGCCTGGTCTCTGGAGCTCACCGAGCGTGGCAGCTGGGCAGGAAGGGGTGCTTTGCTGCAGCCTCAGTTGGCAGCATCTGGGAAATGGGAGCAGTAATACCACCATGACCAGCGGGCACCTTGGAGGGAGATTTATTATCCCCACTGACAGCATTTACAATCTGGCCTCCTCTTCCCAAGAAAGGTGGTACTCGAGTTACACAGCCACGACCCTCACCAGAACAGGACTGACCTGAGCGAAACTAAGGAGATGCCAGGCTGGGGTCTTCCAAGGAGCAGATTTCGTTGGCTCTGTGGGACTGATGAATCCTTCGAACTCCTGCAGGTCTCCAGGGTTGGCTATTCCCAAGCTTCGAGCATGGCCCCTTTTTTCTGCAGGCCAAATTCCTTTGTTTAACCCCCACGGAAACCGCTTGTCTGCTGGGATGTTGGCGCCTTTATTCTTACCCGAGCAGCTGCCAGTGCCCTCATCCCACCACTTGCAGGTCTTTCCTGAGGCACCCTGGCCGTGGATGTCACCACCTTGTCCAATTCCCAGCTGCCTCCTTGGACAACTAGAACTCCAGCCAGTGCAGCGGGCTGGGGGCATGGACCTCAGCCACCAGCCTTCACCTCTGGGCACGGTGGGGAGCAGTGGGCAACTAAGAAGCAGCAGCAAAGCGTGGTTCCGGGTCAATGCACTGGCTGAAAACACCAAAAGCAAAACCAACACCCAGCAAAGGAAACCCAAGGATCCGCTTGGCCCCCTCCTGGGACAGCTCTCAGGGTTTCAGCTTGACATTCCCAGAGTCAAAGGAACAGGAGGGGAGCTTGGAAGACATAAATGTGTCTCTGATACACCCTACTCCTGGACTCCCCTTAAAGCGCTTAGGCTGTGCTCTGGGGACCCAAGTATGCCGAGGCAGTGCTCTGGGGATGCCTGACTACAGCAATCTCCTCCCATGAGGAGCCTGGGTTCTGGGCACAAGGAAGATCGAGCTGAGAGCAGGGAGCACCTCGTAAAAGCGACAGGCAAAGGCTATTTTATGGAGAGGGAGAAGGGGCAGGAAGTGATGCTTCCATTTTGGCTGCTCTGGGACAGAGAGCTCTGGTGGAGGAAGTCCGATCTTGGTAAGGGACAACCAGAAGGACAGGGTAGGGCCAGAGATAGTCTTAGGACCCAGTTGGACAAACTGCCATTAAGCATAGGATGGGGACAGGCTGCATCTGGGAAGGGGACTGTAGATTAGGAAGCAGAGCTCAGCTCCCACCCGTCCTTTCCTTGAGCCCCGGCTGCACCAACAACCGGCTCTTCCTCTTGCTGGAGGCGTGGGGGAGAGACTTTCTCCCTCGAAACACTTGATACCAACTTCGTTTTTTTGGCAAGAAAAATAAGCCTTGTTTGGAAAGGGGGGGCATCAAGCAAGCGAGGGAAAGAGTGAGCCCGCGGCAGCAGAGCAAACTTTTCGGATTAGGTTTCAGCGCCTCTGCCCCACCCCCAGCCTCGCGGTGGTGATTTGTGTGCGGGGGTCTGTGACCCTGCAAGCATCAAACGGCCCGCGGGAACTGGCCGGGTTCAGAGGGACAGTGGACAGAGAGGCAGCCTAAGACAACGCAGATGGTTCGTATCAGCCGGTCCGGGCCGAACCCTGGGTGTGAAGCATCTACCCCAGGGCCCTGGCTTCTCTGCTGGGAGAGGCAAGAGAGGAGGCCACTGCATAAGGACTAGCAGGGGACCAGAAACCGGCAGTCAGTGGCTTCCAGGCTGAGGACAAACGGTTCCTCCACCGGTCAGTCCTGATCCTGGCCATGCCTGGGGCACCTTGCTTGCCGGAAGTGGCGTCCAAGCAGCAGGGAGTGGCCAAGAAAGGAGGCCCTCCAGCCTTTTCCAAGTGGGCAGGTTTACCTTTCCAGGGGCTCATTCTGATGGTAGATTGTAGTGAAGTTGGAGGGACAGGGGTGTCTTATTCACCTTTTTCACCAAGGGAGGAATCCTTCTGTCACAGGCTCCCTCTGACACACTTTCATTCATCCTGCACCATGGAAAGGGCCTGCCCTTCCCGCCCTCCCTTGAGCCCTTCTGCCTGGCCTGGGATAACCTCAAGGGACTCTGCTATTTTCTTCTAGTCCCAAGGGAAACCTATAGAGGCTCATTAATACTTTGACCCATAGCCTTGTTTTAGGACTGACTGCCCGGCTCGGTCAGGGTGGGGGGGCCTCACCCTCACCACCTTGGCCTCTGCTGCTCCTCAGTCCTCAGAGCTGAAGCTAGACTGTTGACCTCAGCAGGCCCAGGCCTCCCGCCTGACCTCCAAAGCCTCCAAGGACCCTGATGACAATGAGGGTGCAGCAGGGCCACACCCACAGGGATTCTGGGCTCCTCTAGAATGTCCCAGCTGAAGAGCTCTTGGAGATCCTTGCAGCAGTAGAGAAACTGGGGCCCGGATGTGGCAGAGCTGCTCAGGCTTGCTCAGTTGCAGCAGAGTGGAAGCAGGAACCCCACTCTACATGCAGGGTTTGAGGTGGCAGCTACACAATTCTTGCCAGAACCTTCTCCCAGACTCTGGCATTAATACTGGCCTTCTCCGTCCTTCTTGGCCTGAGGTCTCAGGATCCTGGGTGACAGGTGGTCTCAACAATGAAATGATTTTGAGTTTTCTGGGCCACATGGGTATGGGGACTTTATCATCTAAATTGGGATCATGAGCAACAGGAGCCTGGGGCGCACAGGGCCTCAACCCATCACCCCTCTGTCCCTTTAGTCTCCCCAACACCCTCGCTTGGCCCTTCCTCTCCATAGTGGGTCACAGGGAGGCCAGCAGCTTGGTCAGGACGTTGAGGGGCAGTGGGCTGCCAGGACCTCTGGAGACACCATCTCCCCAGGTCCCTGCCTCGGGGGAGCAGGCGGCTGGGTCATCTGTGCACGGAAGACACATCTGTCCTCCACATGTTGGAGGCTGAGCTGAGGACATGTGGTTTGGGACGTGTTATCTTAATCATATTTATTAGCCAATCCTGGGGAAAAAAAGAGTTTGATATTGTTACGATTCGGAAAAGATCCCCAAATCTACACAATGACAGATCAGGGGACGCCTCTAGCAACAGCCAGGTTTCAGCTGGGCACACGATGTGGTTTTGGAAGTTCTCTGGATTGTTCTAGTGTGATGGAATCTCTGGGCTGTGAAACCACGCTTACCGTTTTCATTTTCCCGAGCCGAGATCTGAAGCAAAATTAATTACCCCGCCTTGACTGATAGTTGTTCTGTTGGAGTATGGTTCTAATCCTTATTAACATTCTCTAAAGTCAGGCATGAAATATGACTTTTGCACCACACTCTTTGGCATATGTTTTTCTTTTCCAGGATATTTTTCAGGCTATCTCCCAGCCTCACTGCTGTTCATTATTTTTGCCATAGGTCTAAAGTTGCCAGCCCCAAAGCCCGTCCTGCACTGAGCACAGCAGGGGGGCAGGGAGTACTGTATGACACATCTCTGCTCACAATGCAAATTGCTTCTGATTATTGAGCTTTGAATATTCTGCTCCATCATGTTTTTATTAAAAAAAAAAGCCAGCATATTTACACTTGATAGTGTCTTCAATTAGGTTAAAAAAAAAAGCGCAAGGGGTTCCCCTTTCTATAGCAGTATGTAAAGAAAATAGTTGTTATGACCGCAAAATTACCATCCAAGCCTGGATCGAGTAAAGCCAGCCCTGCTTTGACAAGCCCAGCAGGCTGGGTGCTTTTTTTCAACGCGTTCCAGCTGCTAGGGAAACAGAGAGAGAGGAAGCCCACAGCAGCCTCCGATCTGCGGGGTACTGGGGGCACCGCTCAGTAGCTAACGCTTCTGCTTTCTGACAGCCAGGGCAGCAGCAGTAGCAAGAATAAGCACGGCAGATACTTGTTTGGCACTTGTGGCCTGCCAGGAAGAGCTCTAAGCGCGTTCCTGCCTTTACTGATGCTGTGACTTCGGTGCTGTTTTTGTATTTAGATAAGACAGCCGGCCGAACAGAGAAGTGGAGTGACTTGCCCAAGATCACACAGCTAATGGGTGAAACTGGAAGTGGAGTCTGGGCTTTGTGTCACAAGAAAATTCTCACAGGTCCTTTGGGGAGGGCAGGTTCTGGCTGTTGCTTGTTGAATGCCTGGCTCATAATGAATTGCCAGTGTTGGCATGCGAGCTGCCGTGGTAAGACTCCAATGGGGATCATCTCATGAATCTCCTCACCACCCTGCATGCAGCCTTTATTAGCATCATTTGCCCTTTGTCAACGTTGAAGCTGGACAGGAGAGGCTCAGGTCACCCACCTCCCCAAGGTCACAGAGCCTCAGGTGGCTGTGATGAGCAGTGTCGTATGTTATATCTACGATGGGGCGAGCCTCGGCACCCCAGATCTTGGTGAGTGCTCCTAAAATCACTGCTGTTCAGCTGGGTTTCCAGGGGACAGAACCTGGGCCCAGAGTTGAAGCCACACACCCAGGATCACACAGCCAGAAGGGGGTGGTACTGAGCAGCAGGGACCAGCATCCCTGGCGCTGTGACCTGCCTGCTCCACCCCTCCCAGGCCTGAGGAAACTCGGGGTTGGGGGACACCCCGACCTAGGCTGCACTGTGGTCTCCCTTGAGCTGAACTGCTGCCTTAGCAGCAGATGCAGTTTTATGTTTTGGCACTGGGAGAAGGATGTAGCTGTGGTCTGCCTTGTACCAACATCCCACCCCAGCCCCATTTTATGAAGAAACGAAGCCACGGAGGATTTAAGTGACTTAACCTGGGTCACACAGCTAGCAGCTGAGGAGAGTCACTCAGGAGTCCTGGGTCTGAGCTGGTGCTTGAAGCATAGCCACCCCTGAGGCCCCTCTTGGGTGCTTTGTAAATAGATGAGGAAAGCAGGGAAGTTCAGAGAGGAAAAGTGCTTTTCCCAGAATTGCACAGCAAGGAGCAGCCAGTCAGGGCCTGTGCTCCGGCTTGGAATAGCAAGGCCTTCCAGGCAGGGGACAGGCAAGCAGCCACACCCTGTGTGGAAGCACAACCAGCCCTCCCGGGGCCATCTCTACTCCAGCAGTGCCTTCCTGGCTCCAGACTGCCGGTCAGGGAATCTCGGAGACTCTGGGCAGGCACTGTCTGCCCTTTGAAGGGACGGCCGCCGCAGAGTGTGTCACTTTGAACTGCAAAGGGGCCTGTGGTGAGGGCTCAGCCCCCTCCCACGTGCCCCGCCTGCCCACCCCTTCAGGTCTGGTTGCAGTCGGCAGGCCTGGAGCCGGAGGGGCAGGCAGGGCAGAGCCCCTCTGTGGGACATCAGCCTGATAAGTGAGTTAAGCGGACCCCTGGAGGTGGACAGGGCTGGCTGCCCACTGGCCCTCCATCCCATGTGGCAAGAGTTCAGGCTCATCACCCACATGCCACCCTCCTGCGGACATGCCTTCATGGCTACTGAAAAATGTCTCCAAACACCGATGATTTCAATTAATGGTAATAATCTGTAAAAGGAAACATCTTGCTTGGGACACTGGGAGTCTCTTGGACCCAGCAGTGTGCTCTGCCTGGGGATCGCTCTGGCAGAGGATATTAGGGAGGAGGAGATGGGGCAGCTGGGCAGGTGTTCCAAGCACCCACCTGGGGGCCCTTTTAGTCGTTGGTAAAACTAAAGGGCAAGCTCACCCCGCCCTTGAAATCACACTGGCCCAGTCCCCACGCCTGCAGATGCTGGCCTCTTCTGGGGCTCTGGCTGTATTGGCCAGACTGGCCCCAAATTCCTGGGCTCGAGAGCTTTTGACCTTTCAAATAGCTAGGAATACAGGTGCACACCACCATGCCCAGATTCTTCTCGGAGTTTGTGACCTCAGAATTGAATTCTCAAAGGCCAACAACTTAACCAGATTCTTTGGTCTTTTTTTGTTGCTTGTTTTTGTTCCTCAGTGCTGGAGATGGAACCCAGGGTCTCACACAGGCTAAGCAAGTGCTCTGCCACCGAGCTACACCCCAGCCCCTTAACAGGATTCTTCAACAGAGTCTGGGAGCCTCAGATTTCAGAGTTGAAGTCTAGGTTCCACTGCTCCCTGAGCCGTTGGGCTAGATGCTTTACCTGTCTGTGCCCCAGTTCCCTCAGTCTACTGAGAACCAAATACCTGCTTCAGGACCATGATATTTAAAGGAGAGAGCAGATGCAGTCTTTCGTGAGTGTAGTTCTTGTTGATTTTCTCATGGCTGCTCCCCCACAGCCCTTTGTGTTGGGCCTCAGCAGGTGTAATGCTTTGCTTACATGCTCCAGGCCTCAGAAACAATGGGATATACCAGTAGTAGGTGCTCAGTACCAAAATAAGTATAGGAGAATAGAACAGGGGTCGAGTGGCTGGGCTGGACTCCAGGTTTGGGTTCTGTGAGGCTGTGTGACTCTCAGCAGATTCCTCACCCCCTCTGAGCCTCTGTTCTCTCACTGGTAAAATGAAGGTAACCAAAGACCTTATTTGCTAAGATTGTTGGGAGAATAAAATGAGTTGATGCACAGGAACTACCAACATAAGCTACTTTTGATAAAGGAAGAGGCTGCGGCTAGGTGTCTGGCTAGGGATACAAGAAAGCAGCCCGAATCTGTGTGCTGGTTGTCCTGAGGAGGTGCCTGATGTGGGAGGCTGGGGCTGGGCAGGGCTGGAGCAGGGCGTTCCAGGTGGAGGCTCTGGTGGCAGGAACATTAGGGGTTAAAAGGCAGGCTGAGAATGGTGGGTTTTGCTGGTGTGGGGTGGAGCCTGAGGGACTGCCTGGGGCTGCTGGGAAGGAGTCTGCAGCGCAGGGCAGGGACAGGTAGCTGTCCTGTGGGGCTTTGATTTTATCCTGCAGGCAGGAGGGAGCCATTAAAGGTTATTGGACAGGGCAGTGAGGGGAACTGGAGAAGCACTTTATGGGGATGACCCTGGGGACATGTTCGTGGGATTAGAGATGGTCAGGAAGCGGTGGCTGTCACATTGCAGGTGAAGGCAGTAAACTGACCTGGAGAGGGGACAGGCTCAAGCCAATTTTAGGTGGCAGTGCTGAGGGTTGCAGTCGGGGACAGGGTTTGCCTGAGTTACCAAGGCCAGGGCTGGAGCTGGAGTAGCTGGTTCACCGCTGCTACTCAGCAGCCTGGCTTGGACCTTGCCTGGCTCGGGCCTTCGGGTCTGAGCACTCTGGGCCAGGTCTATAGAAGGACATGTGACTTTGTGGGCATGTGACCTACACAGTCACATGGGCCCCCACGCCCAGAAGGGCCTGTGCTCCGTTTAATGTCCTGGTGTCGTTCTCTCAGAATCCTTACTTTTTGGACAAGTAAGTGCTTTTGTTTGGTTGGAGGTTCCACACACCTCCAACCCTGGCACATATGTGGGTCTTGCCCAGGCTGAAGAGGTTTTCGGGTGTGTCCCCTGGCCTCCCCTTCCCGGGGCCTGGCACAAGAGTCACAGTGTCCTGGGGTCTCCCTGGTCTGCACCCTGCCCCTGCCTCCCAGCCTGGGTCTGCATGCAGCACTTGCTCAACATGCAGACTATGGGCTGAATCAGAAGGTCTCAAGTGCTCAGGGCGGCATCTGTGAATCTGAATTCCTTGCTGGCCCTAGGATCCCTGTTGCATACTAAGGTCTGGGCACCTCTGCCCAGGGGCTCCCCTGCTTGGCACAGGGCTGAGCAGTGAGTAAGTGCTCAGGGTCCTTGTGCCATGTCAGTGTACGTGAATGAATGAGCAGTGTCTGTCCGGCTGTCTTTCTTGCACACAGCTCCCTGGGGCTGGCTCATTTCCTAGCATGCACCAACATCTGTGGCTGGAATGATAGCAGGTGTGGATCTGGAAGACACCTGAAGGGTTACCTGACTGTTCTGGTGACTGGCTAGGGTAGCATTTTTCCCTCTCTCCCTGAAAACCCCAGATGTGGGCCAGGCTGGGGGATGGCAGGGCAAAGTTAGTGCCCTTTAGTAAGCAGTAAAGGCAAAGGCTGGAGGGTGGGGCACCAGCACATCCTCTCTCAGTGCTTCTTCCTCCACAAGGGCCATGAGCACCCTACCCGGCTGTCTGTACACCAGGCTGGCATGAAGGAACAGAAGGGCTTGACTCTATTTCTAGAACTTTATGCTGCGCAGCCGCTAAATTAAGGACTCATCTCATTAAACCCTGACCATCTATGAGAGATGGTCTGTTGTTATCCCCATTTGCAAGACAGGAAAACTGAAGCACAGAAATGGGAACTCACCTATCCAAGGTCACCCAGCTTACCATTCCACCAGCTGGCCTGAGATGCCCTGTTGCCCTGGTGGCTCCCACCTGTGGTGGCCTGGAAGTGCTCAGCATATAATAGGTTCTCAGACAGTATTTGCAGAAGGCAACCCAGACCACCTGTCTGACAGGAGGACCCTGTTCGAGACAGGACTGGGGTAACACCAGGACCTCAAGGTGAGCAGAGTCCTCACAGCTTGGAATGCCTAGGGCTGAGGAGCAGGCAGAGAGCCAGAGGTAGCACTGACTTTGGCAGGATGAGGCACAGGGATATCCAGGAAGCTCTGTGGCAGAGCCCCAAGACCAGGCAACCTCGTGTCCAGCAGTGGCTGGCCAGAGAGAGGCCTGGATGCCCCTGGCTCTGAACACAGGGTCCTGTTCCCTGCAGGCCTTCTGGGAATGCCAGAACCCCTTCCATGCTAGGCCCCATGTGTACACTGCAGAGGCAGAAGAAGGGAGACGGATGCAGACCACTGGGTTCTGACAGGCCCTGCAGTGCTAAGCCAAGGGATAACGGGCCGGAAGCAGGGCTGGCACACAGTAGGTGCTCAGGGGCCATCAGGTAGAGATCTTCTGTTGTCCCCTCCTGCCATGGCCCCAATAAACCCTGAATGCCAGGCTGTAGGCCCTCCCTGATGTCACATCTGTTAGCCATGTCTTGAGTCCCTGCACCTCTGAGTCCCAGCTTCCTTATCTGTAAAATGGGTACAACTCTTCTGACTCTCCAAGTCCTGGGAAGGATTAACAAGAAGAGAATGTGAAGCACTGAGCTTCCTCAAAAAAAAAGCTGGGTAAGCCAGGTGTGGAAGTGCACATCTGTAATCCCAGTATTCAGGGAAATGGAGGCAGGAGGATCACAAGTTCTAGTCCAAGTTGTCCTGCCCTGGAGGACTTAGGGAAACTCAAAATAAAATTAGAAGGGCTGGATGTGGTCAAGCACTTGCCCCCTCCTCAAAGCCCACTGATGTCATCAGGAGCTTATTGCCCCTGCACTGTCCTCTCCCATGGGATGGAGCAGGACTCTGGGAATTCACTTGAAGACAAGGGTGTGCACAGTTGACACCAGACAGATCGGAGGAGGTGGACACAGGAAGCTTTGCAAAGCTGGTTGCCATCAGAAGAGACATGGCGAGGGCACACCAGGCCTGGGGCGCTGCTCCAGCAAAGGTTTGGAGGCTGCCAAGGCTGGGCTGTGTTGATAATTCCCTGCATCACATCCTTCCTTGGACCTCAGTTTCTTCCCCTGTAAAATGGACTCTCAAAAACCAAATGAAGATTTCCAGCAAATGAAGACATGATAGCTGCTGTATTATTAGTGTTCGAGCCTGATAACATTGCAGCTGAGGAAACTGTAGCTCAGAGAGGTTAAGCAGCTGCTCTGGCGTCACCCAACTGGGAAGAGGGTGGTTTGGACTGACTAAATAGCACCCAGGGCTGTACTCAGTGGTGCCCTGGGCTGCTGTCCCTAGGGGAGGGGAGGGGAGGGGAGGGGGAAGGAAGCCAGGCCTGAGCTCAGGGTGTGTGAGCCAGGAGCTGCCCTTCAGTGGGGAGCAGGGGGCATGGGGACAATGAGTGGAAGGAGTGACAGCTACTTCCTGTCAAAGGGCAACCTGAAGGCCCCACGATTCCCTGGGTGTCTTCATGCCAAGCCATGCCCTCGATGACCCTTTCCACTCAGCTGTTCTGCAGGAGAGCTCAGATCCCACTGGGCTCCCTCCCTCCTTTCTAGTATCTGCTGAGAGGCCGCTGTGTGCCTTGGCCCAGTGCCGAGGACACAGATGGACACGGTCCTACCCCCAAAGTGCTCACTGTCCTGTGCGTGAGAGAAGCATGTGCCCAGCAGTAGCTTGGTGAGGGCTGTGATGCAGGAAGCACAGGGACTCCTGGTCTAGACCAGAGGCATGGAAGAGGGCTTCCTGGAGGAAGAGGCATCCAACCTGAGAGCAGAGGCATTTTCCAGGGAAAGAGAGGAGGAGCACGAACTTCAGGGAGAGATTAGTGTGCTCGAGGGCCCAGATTGTGCAGGGCTGAGGCGCTCGTGGTGGAGTCAGAGGGTTGCAGGTGTACATGTGTGAGTGTCAGCTCTGGGAGAGCCTGACCTTATTCTCATCCGCTGGATCAGGGCTCCAGCCCAGCACCTGGCAGCGGCCTGATCTGAGGTGGACACTCAAGAATATGTGTGGACACGTGACAGTGGACACCTAGTGTCTGTGTGTGCGAATCCACCAGTGACAGTGAGGGCATGACCTTGTGTGTGTGCACCCACGTGCAAGCCCATGGCCAGCTGTCAGACGGCAGCTCTCTGTCCAGCCAGCCTGCCTGGAACGGAACCAGAGAGCCTTGGGCAAGAGGCAGGCAGCTGTGGGCCCGCCCTGGTCTTGTCACCCTGTGGCCAACCAGCAGCCACCAGCCAGTGCTGTCAGTCTGGGGCTGTCACAGCTGTGATCATCCCACACAGCTCACGTACCTTCGCGGCCCACTCTGGCTGAGCTGATCGTGGCAGGTGGTGGGTGGCCCCACCATTCTGCTCTGAACACTGGGCATCTGGAGAGGCAGGCTTGCGCCTCCCTGGGGACCCTGTCTTACCCTCCTGCATTCCAGTGCCAGCACATCCGCAAGGCAGGGGGCATGCAGTGTGTGAGCCGTGAGCCTGCCCACATCCCTCTGTGCCTATGGCATCATCTCCCTGAGCACAGACTTGGGGCGTCAGTGCTGGCAACTGTATGGTGTGTGCCTTTCCCTGTGTGTGTGGCGTGCCTGTCTGTCATGAGGACACTGTGGGGGGTTGTGGGGTCAGTGTGTGATGTCGGCCATGTGGGCTCCATCAGGACACGAAGACGGCTGTACCTGTGTCCCTGAGGGCCCTGCAGGTGTGACACGTAGACATGGGATGGGTGTGGCAGGAGGAGCAGCAGATGCCCCGTCCTGTCCTGTGGTGTCTGAGGCAACAGCTCTGAGGACCCAGCCCAGGGTCCACAGGACTCCTCTCACCTTTGTCGTGGCAGGTGGGCTCGGGTGATAATGCGACAGACGCCCTGGGGGATACGGTCAGCAGCTTCTCCCCTCCTCTGTCTTCTTGGTGCTGGGCCCAAGCCAAAAGGATGGGCATGTGGGCAGGACCCCGGAGGAGGCCGACACCCAGCTGGGGATTTACTTGGACCTGTGGTCATGAGCCCTGTCATTGTGCCCAGGCTGCCGGGGTGGCGTGAGGAGAGGGCCAGGGCCAGGACAGCCCTCCTTGCTGGTGTCCCTGCCAGGGGGACCCCGACAGGTGTGCCCCGGCTGGGCTGCCCTCACAGGTGTGCACGTCCATATCCCCCAACAGGTGTACCCTGACAGGTGCGTCCCGACGGAGCTGCTTCTCCTGGAGGAGCCGGGCGAGTGGCTGGGCCTCAGGGCTCCTCCACAGCCACCCCCAGCTCAGGAGCCCAGTGCCCTCGTCTCTACCACCGGCTGCCCTGCCTGCGGCCCTGCCACCCGGGGGAGCTGACCCTGACCCCACCCGGTCCCCCACGTCCCAGCTCGGGGGCTCACAAGGGGAGAGGAGGAAAGAGAAAAATCGCAGAGATTTGTCTTGTCTCGGGCTGACAGCGGAGCGAGTGATTGCCAGGCCCGCTTGGCAGTTTTTAATCATTTTATCTCTGTTCTCGGCTCTCCGGGGAGACAGCCAGTGCTTAGCAGTCTGCTCAGAAAGACCTCGGGGCGCGTGGCGCAGCGGCGGCTCGGAGCTCCCGTTATTAGCTGTGCTCTTCGGAGCGCGCTGCGATCTCTCCCGGGGGAGCCGGTGAAAAATTAACACGGGCGGGCGGCGCGGGCGCCCAATGTAACTGTAATTACTCCATTGATATTCCTCACACAATAGCGCTGTCATCAGTCATTTACATAAACTTGACTCCGCGCGGAGGGGCGGAGGTGCCTAATCCTATTGGGCGCTTCCATTGCATGCATTATACATGGCAGCGGGCTCCTAGGTGAGGCGGGAGGAGGAAGAGGAGGAGGAGGAGGAGGCGGAGGCGGGTTGCACACCAGGCTCCTAGGTGAGCAGGGCAGGGGAGGGGAGGAGAGAGAGGAGGAAAGGGGAGGAGAAAAAAGGGGTGGGAAGGAGAATGGGAGAGACACGGAAGGAGAAGCCAGGAGAGGAGAGGCAGGAGGACAGGGGAAGGGAAGGGAGAGCAATTGGAAAGGAGAGAAAGAGGAGAGGCGCCAGGAGGACGCAGAGGGGACCTGGGTAAGGCAGGACAGAGCCAAAGCGAAGGGGTCCCAGGGGCTGGGGACCTGCTTGGCCTGGTGAGGGCCCTCTGAAGCAGGGCAGCCCGAGGGCTGAGCGCGGGGCTGGCCAGGCTCCCCACCCTCTCTAGGTCTGGCCTGGGGCAGGTGAATCAGATCCCCACACAAACAAAGCCTGGCCCGCCCTTTGCTGGGTTCCCTGCCCTCCCTCACCCGGGGGGAATATGGGCTCTTGGGCTGGAGGCTCTTCAGCTGCTAAGGAGTTAAAGCCTCCCTGGAAATTACCCTGTAATGACCTAATTAAAGACTTCGGGGCCACCTACTCCAGGGTGAGAGCTAATAACACGCCCAACAATAATAATCCCGGTGGAGCCCCCTCTTATTGCTGCCGCCTCCCCACCACCAGCCTGGGCCGGCCCCTTCCTCTGGCCCCTGAGCAAGCTGTCGGTGACTGGGGAGGGCAGGGACTCAGCCCCCAGCTGGGGCCAGGAGGTCCGGATTGGACCGAGGGGAGCGGCCCGGGATAGTCAAATTTCCGTTGCTGAATATTTAATGAACCCTGCTTGGTTTATTTGGTTGGCCTGTCGATTTTTATTCTTCTGTCAATAGCTTCTCATATGTGGGGCTGTGATGATCTTTAGCAGGGCCTCTCCAGGGACGGCTGCCACTAAATGCAATTATGGATTTTATACCTCAATGTGTTTGATATTTCCACTGATCTAATTTGCAGCCTGGTAGTTTATTGTTTGGCATTTTAATGGCGTTCAAATGCTATGGGAAATTTGATTTCTTTTTATAATTCCTCCTTAACACAGTTAATGCGGGTGGCAGGATGGCCCAGATTTTAGAGCCCAATGTATAGAATAAAAGGGGGGGACACACCCTTGTATATACTTAAAGATGTGTCCACTGGAGGAGATCTCCCCCTGAGTCTCAGGCCCAGGTGTGCGCCTGCCAAGGTGGAGGGAGCTGGTGGCACCCGAACCCTCTGCTCTGGCTGTCCTGAGTTTTATGCCTTATAGGCCTTGTCACGGGACCTCTGCAAGCGGCTTCAGGTCACAGCCCTGTTCAGTCTTGGGCAGCTGCAGAGCCAAGGATGCCAGCACCCACCCCCTACACACACTGCCATCAGTTTTGGGGGGCTTTTTGGTACTGGGGATTGAACTCGGGTCCTTGCGCTTGCACAGCAGGCAGTGAAACCACTGAGGTAAATCCCCGGCCCTACCATCAGTTTTTGTGGCCTGTCATCTATGACAAGTCCTTCAGGATTTCACCATACTCTCCAAGTTCCAGGTCAGGGCTGTGTCTGCTGCAGCCCCTGTCTGCTCCTCCCCTGCCCCTCCAGCCCTCCCTGGGACGGTAGAAGTGGCAGCACAGCCAGGGCGGGCCAGGGCCTCACACTTGGTTGCTTCTGCCCTTGGTTAGCAGGGCGGGACCCTGGAGGACGCTCAGAGAGCCTGCTCACAGGAAGGAGCTGCCTGCCCCTGGACGTGTTCTGTAAAGCATCTTCTGGAGAAAGGAGTCCAGAGCAGCTCAGGAGGCTCCTTCAAGTGGCCTTCCTGCAACTGAGCAGGGCATGGCATGAGGGAGGTGGACCGAATCCCTCCATCCCAGGTACCAAGGCTCCACTGGGCAGAGGGTTGAGTAAGGTGGCCAGATGGCCTTTGGCCTGATGAGGCTCTGGTGAACACCTCGGGCCTCCTGGGGAGGGGTGACCTTGGTAGCCTGCAGATCCCAAGCCCCACTTTGGAAGGTCTCCTCTCCTGGAGCGCACAGCCCCCCTCCAGGTCTCTAGCTGTGGGGTTCATTCACACTGCCATGGGTCAGGGGCGCTCACCACATGCTGGGCAGCGTGCTGTGTTCTCTTCTTCAAGCATCCTTTCACTGCATCTGCAGGAAGCACGGGTTCCAGTACTGTAGCCATTTCACAGGGGCAGGGGCTGAGGCTCTGAGCGTTCTGTATCGCCTGCATGAGGTCATAGCTAGTGGCTGGGCAGGACATCATGCTAGATAGATGTAGCTTTCTGGACCCTGGTGCTGAGAGTATGGTCTTCCCAAGGCTGGGGGTGCTGTGTGGGAGAGATGGTGAACCCCTCGCTGGGCCCTCCTTGGCATCCCACCCAAGCTTCTTTCCTGGAGCCAGTCCCGCCCTGTAGCACACCAGGCTGCTGGCTCAGCCTCAAAGGTGGGTAGATTCTGTCTTTGGGCAGATTCTGTACAGTGGGCCAACCTCTCTGTCCTCTGAGGGATCCTGATCTCACCATCTCTTCCAGTTTCCCCTGTGTCCAATGCCCCTTCCATGGCCACGGCCACACAGGTCCCAGCCAGCCTCTGGCCCTGGCAAACATGCAGTTGCGGTCACAGCTCACACTCAGAGTGCTACTCCTGGCCAGGCCCTGGGCGGGACACATCATGCACATTTTCTCTAGGAGGAAGGGACCACAGTCTTACCCCTTTCATAAAACCAGGAAACCAAGACTTGGATGTGGTCACGGACATGCTCCTGCTGAGGTCCTCGCTGAGACTTATAGGTTCCCCCGCCGCTCCTTCCCCCACCCCGACTTGAACAGCTGTAGCACTGCGTGGCTCTCTTGTGTGTGTCTCAAGACACCTAATGCTGTGGCAGAAAGGTTCACGGTACAGGTGGCTGGGGCGGGAGGTGGGGGACCTTTCTGCTCAGTCTGTCTGCTACCAGAGCAGGACCTGGCACCCCTCAGACCCCAGGAATAGTCCTTAATATGTGAGACTGAGTGAAAAGATGGATGGATGGACCTACGGATGGATGGACAGACATACATGCTAGGGAAGCCCCAGAGCAGGACCCTCAGCCTCACCCACAGCCATTCTGAGGTTTCCTGGCCCCTTCTGGAGAGATCTGGGGTCCAGACACCAGGGGCCCATGATTGTTGAGACCTCTTTTCATCTATACCTTGACCCTGTCACCAGCCCCTCAGCACCACCCCATAACCCCTCTACCAGGCCTCTGTGCCCTGTTCCTTACGCTTTCCTCCACCAAGGACACCTTCCCCTCCTTCACACCAGGCAAACCCTGCACATCCCAGGGCGTCCCAGCATCCACACAGCCTCCACGGTCCGCTGAAGGGCCGGCCTTGCTTCCTCCGGGTGTCCTTCACCCGGGCATCACCCACCGGCAGTGCTAAACTGTGACAGCAAGGACACTGGGGAGCATCTGTGGAGTGAATAAAGGAGTGGAAGAATGAAGGAGTGAAACAAAAGGGAGAAACACTTCTGTGGGGCAGCTCAGCTCATCCAGGTTGAGACCAACTGCTGCACCTGCAGAAGCCCCCACCCTGGGGCAGGAGAGAAAATGGACAGAGACCCTTCTGGTTCATCCTACACAGGGTGTGGACAGGACCTCAATCAGCAGGTGATGGATAAGTAGCCCCCTTCTGGGCCCCTCCCTGTGCCTAGGTGTTAAGTGGCCCACCCCCCTCCCGCCCCGACTCTCCGACTCTCCGAGGACTCTGCAGTGAAATCAGAGCTGAGTAATCTGATGTTCCACTTAGAAAAGAAAACAGGATCTCGGGCCAGGGAGGAGCTGAGGCCAGTGGGCAGCTGCAGCCCCCAGCACCAGAATCAACCAGCGCCTGATAAGATCTTCACAGCTTGTTATCCTGGGTCAGGCTGACTGTGTGCACAGCTGGGGGCCAGCGGGCACTCTCCAGGTAGCCGCCCGCTCTCTGTGACCTGCCTGTGGGCAGGTGAAGGGCCATGTGTGCTTGTGGAGACAGCTGCAGAAGGATCTGGGGTCTCAGGGGCTCTCTCTTTCCCTGGAAGCACCAGGACTCTGCCTTTGAGTCTTTGGCTGCATCTTTTGATTGAACCAACAGAACTGCTGGGTGTGGACAGCACAGTGCAGTGGGTCACACAGAGCAGGATCAGAGTGACGCTGGCTCATTCGCTTCCTGCTGGATGTCCTTGGCAAGTCACACACCCTCTCTGAACCTCTGCTGCCTCTTCTATAATTGGGAAGCATGATCTACCCCTAGATTGTTGAGATTTAGTTATGTGCTGTTTGTTGCTGGCATAGCTGAGCAGGTGAACAAATTAGGGACTATATCATTTATTGTCCAAACTGGGACACTTTCAGAGTGAAAGGGGATGGCATTCATAACTATCCTGGGGCTGTCTCATCGCCTAGCAAAAGAAAAAGTGTCCCAGAACAGGGTAATGAGGGGGTGTCCCTAGTGGTTGTGGAAGGATCCTCTGGACAGGGTATGGTGCCCTTTAAGGACCACTCCCTGCATGCCTGGCACTGTGTCCTCCTTGAATTGTCACAGTGCCCCTGTGAAGTACTCATTACTCTTCTGCCCACTTTATAGATGAGGAAACAGGCTCAGGGGCATGGAGTGAACTGTCAAGGTCTCAGTACCAGGAAGGGGGAGCACCCAAAGTGGTCTGGCCAGCTCCTAGGCTGGAGACTGACCACTGGATGGCCCTGCCCTATCTCCACCCCAGCAGCAGAGTGGAGCAGAGCAGAGGCCAGGCTAGCAAAGGGCCATCTGGAGACCAGGTGGGAGCCATCTCTCCCTGCCAGGTAACCAACCAGCAGGCTCCTGGGCCCACAGTGGCTTCTGTGGTGCCCCATGGCCTGCCACCAGCCCCCCCCCAGCTGAGGAGCACCCCCACCACATCAGCTCCACAGCTGTCAGCCTTAAAGAATGAGATGGGGAGAGAAATCCATAAACTGTGGTCTGAAAAACCTGTTTGCTGGCTGAGCTATTGATGGCCAGGAAGGCTCCTCCCATGTCACTGTCACCAGTTAAACTTAATGGGCAGCAGAGGATGGTGGAGTCAGGCACGGAAAAGAAAGAGGATAAAGGTGATCCGCCTCGTCCCGCCGCCTTCCCCCAATTTGCTTGCCCCATTCCCAGCAGGGCTGCACCCACCACCAGCAGTTGTGTTTGGGAATCAATAATTGCTCCCTATATCTGATGCTCCCTACTTCTCCCCAGGCCCCGTGGCCCCTGCATTGTGGGATTGTGGACTGAAAGGTCGGGGTGGTCACCCACCCAAACAGGCCAGGGGAGGAGAGGAGGGCTGTGCCGCCTGTTGGCCTGAGTGAGGATCCTACCCTGTCATTTAATGGCCCTGGCACAGGGAGAGTGGCTGTCCTGAGGCTGGGCTGGGTTGATGGCAAGGGGCATTCCTGGATGCATCTCCCCAAGTCAGGTGCTAAAGACCAGTGTGTTTTGCTGGGGATTCTCTCAAGCAAGACAGGCGCTTTCAACAGTGACATGGAGTTCCTCAGAACCCCTGCCAAGTGATGACAGGGCCAGGGGGCCTGGGGGCTCTGCTTTCCCACCCAGCCTACCTGCTGTCAGTTGGCTCCCCCAGGAGCACCCCACTCCCTGCTCCCACCTGGCCCAGCACCAGCAGGCTTCCAGCCTCGCTGCACTGTCCCGGCCTGCTGGTTGCTTCTGGTCACCCAGCCCCATGGGGGAAGAACCTCCCCCAGACCAGGGAGCTCCCCTTTCCCAGAGTAGGTGGGTGCCCTTCTCCAAGGTCTGCCCCCTAGCCCCTGGCAGGCCTCTCACCAGCATCTCCTCTGGGCTTGATGGTACTAGGGAGGGACCCAGGGAGGACTCAGGTATAGACTGTCCCTGGGGAGCTCCCAGTCTTTAAGGGATGAAGACATGGATGCATCCAGTCCTAGGATGATGCCCCAGGGCCTGGCAGGATGCAGGGCCATCTCTAACCCAGGCCTCCCTGTTCATCTGGTAACAAGATGAACATCTTGCTCGGTGAACAACTTGCACACACATACAGGGTGACTTGGGAGGGCTGAAGAGCCATGAAGGAGAAGACAGTCTGGCAGGGCTCCAGGGTTGGAGGCCCTGAGGACAAGAGGGGAGAGGGCAGGAGAGGTGTCACTGAGGAAACAACTCCAAGTGAAGCTGGAGAGGAAGTGGAGCTTGTCTTCAGAATTCCAGATCCCTTCTTTTAAGAGTTTGAGTGACTTGGGAGTCCAAAGGGAGCCACGGAGGGGCTGTAATCAGGGGCTGATGCCACCCCAGCTGCTCCACTGAGGGAAGGGGAGGGGGAGCTGATGGCGGCGTGGTGCCACTGGGTCCTGAGATGGGAGCTCAGCAAGGGCCAGCCTTCTCAGAGACAGTTTGCTCCTCCATGCCCTAAGGTGGCACTCAGGGTGGAATGTGGATGGTAGGAGGGAGGTCTGCGTGCTAAGAAGAGCAGGAAAGTGTTGCCGACTCCTCTTGCTTTCATTTGTTCATTCAGCTGCCCACCTGCCCACCTGCCCATGAATCCACCTACCTACCTGCCTACCTACCCATCCATCTGTCCATCCATCCACCACCCCCCATCCATCCATCCATCCTCCCTGCACTATTCACTGAGCTTCCCTTCCATGTATCTCTGTTCCGCAAAGGAAGACATTATCAGGCATCTCCAGGCAGAGCCTGTCCTTGGGCTTCCTGCCGGGGGGGGGGGGGGGGTTAGGCTACTCAGGTGTCTGGTGCAGTGCGACATGCCCCGCGCCTGTGGGCCGGGCCGGGTGGCATATCTGTAAGAGGAGCCGTTTAGCACCTACATTCCACCTTTGGCAGAAGAGCAAAGTCTGACTCTTAGAGATAAGGTTCTCTGAAGCAAACTCTTGGTCCATGCATCAAATCTTCCTTGATCTCCCCCTGGCCAGACCCTGCTCCTCTGCTGGGACCCAGGGCCCAAGGTCCTTGCCCTCCCTCCGGAGCTCGTGCATCACACCCTGTGCTGCCTCTGGACTTGCCAAGGTGACCTGAACACACAGCTCCTTGCATTGAGTGGGTTACAGCCAAGGAGGACACAGACAGTGAGCTATGCTGGAATCCTCCAGAGGCACTCGAAGGAGAGACTAACTTCTTTTTGTTTCGGAGAATCAGGGGAGGTTTTGTGTAAGAGGAAACAAATGGGTTCACTTTTTTGGACAGATGTCCATTTAAAAATCATTATTATCAAAGCAGTATGTGCTAGGAAAGACCCTAATATGGAGACTGTATGAAGGAAGGGAAGACCCCTTCCCACAACCCCCAGCCAAACCCTAACCCTGGAGACACGCCCCGGAGAAAGGTGGAATACACTCCAGGTGTTGCTTGGCATACTCAGTCCTTCATGCACAACTTTGGGACAGCATGGGGTATGGGACACACAGCAGTCTCTTTGGCGACTTAGCAGTTTTCACGAGGCACACAGGTCCTGCCATGTGGGTCATTCTGCTCTCCCTCACGTCCACTGGGCCCTCATTTAACCAGTCCCCCAACAGTGGACAGTAGGATTTGCATCCTGGCCATTTGACCCTTTGCCTGTCACTCAAACCTCCCCCTTTGAGGAATGGTCAGCAGCTCTTGGTGGCTGGAGTGCTCCCTCCAGGACCTTGTGCTGGGCGGCCACGTGAGCTGCTGCTTGCACCCAGAGCTGTATGGAGCCCCTGGGCATGAGGTCACTGCATCTTGGGGAGGCCTGGTTCCTTAATCCTACGGCTGTCCTTTTGTGGAATCTGCAAGTTGAGAGCACTCAGCCTGCCACAGTTGCATGCAGGGACCAGGTTAGCTCCTAGGGATGCAGACTTCTCTCCCCGGGGAGCTGCCATCTCCCCCAACCCTCCAACCTCCTGTCCCCAGGAAGTCGCCATCCTTGCCCTCCCCTTTCAGTTTTCCGGACCCTGGCAGCTCCCCGGGTGATAGGAGAGGCAGCTCCTCCAGTGTGTGCCTCAGACTCAATATAGCATGGATTTTTATTTTTTCAGCACTTTGTGAAATTCATAACACCCCGTAATGACTTCCTCACTGTACTGGGTAAAGGGAAAGAGGGGAAAAAGGACTTCGAAGAAAAATGAACCGAGGCCGGCGTGGACTCCATTTGTAACAATATGGAAATTGATTGTTGAGTCGGAGGAATATTTTGTAGTTTGCTTAGCTGTGCTCGGCACTAATAGCTGGGAGCATTAGTGAACCCAGGGAATGAATTATGGGCCCATTAAGGAGGTCTCGAGGCTCCGAGGCCTCCCTCGAAGGCAGGTTCCAGCCTGTGGGGCTGCCCAGCTAGGCAGTGGCTCCTTCCTGCCCTGGGAGAATCAGGCCAGGCTCTGCAGCTGGAGAAAAACCCGGGCATCATGTCGGAAAAGTGACCTGGCTCCCCTCTCAGCTCCCCCTTCCCGCGTGCAGTGCTCCCTCGGGTAGGGGACTTGGCCTCTCTTGATCTTAGTTTTCTCCTGTGTTAAATGTGCTCATTATCCCTCTCCTGGAGGCTGTGAGAGCACTGGTGGAAAGCAAGGAGCACAGGGATTGGCATCTTGGTGGCTCAGCACACTGGATGGAGAGAAGGGTGCAGTGGCCACTCGAGTATCCAGTGACTCTAGCTGAAGACAGTGGCCAGAATCAGCCAGATGCTGGGCTGCCAACTGGAGACACCAGGCTTCCCAGGACTGTATGGGTCACTAGAATTGAGGGAGCTTTAACCATGAGGACTGCAAGTTGGGACCAGGTAATTAGGTCAGGGAGGCAGTGTCTTGCAGGCTCCCTGCAAGCAGGTAACTTGTGGATGCAGAGCCCCACCCAGCATCTTTGGGCCCCTCAGCAAGCATGATCCCCACCCCTACCCAGAACCAGGCCTGCTTCCCTGCTCCCTATTTTGGGGCCAGACACCCACATCCTCCTAGGTGTTGGGTCCAAGCCACCTGCATCTTCCCAACTCCTGAATCCTGGCCATTTGGCCCCTGCACTGTCAAACACCTGTCTTCATCTCTGCCCCCTTGGGCTCTTTATCTCTTGCCTGGACAACTGCATCCTCCTCTTCCTGGCCCCTCTGCCTGGCATGTACCCTCCTCCATACTGAGGTCCCAGTGAGTTTTTTCAATCTGATCTCATCACTTCCTTGTCCAAATCATTCCGTGATCTCCAGAACTCTTCCAGGAACTCAGTGTCTCTAGGAGCTTTCCACAAGCATCTCCTGCTTTTCCTCCCTGGGACCAACAGGCCCCTCTCCCAGATGTGCTCCACCAGCAGGGTTCTCAAAGGAGCAGGCGTGGAATTCCCAGGCTGCCTCTCCCTCTTGCCTTGTTTCCAACTCAGCAGGTCTGGGCCTGGCCTGAGAATTTGCATTTCTGACAAGTGCCCAGGTGACCCCAAGGCCATTGTTGTAAGGAACCTTCCTGTGAGAGCCCCGTTTTCTATACACACAATGCATCGGTTTAATTTCTCCTTCCAAGCCTTTGTACCTGCTTGCCTGCTCTTTGAATGGTCCTTCTTCCCCTTCCCAGCCTGGTGGCTCCTGTCTGTCCTCTCCTATGTCCCCAGGCAGAGCCCAGCAGAGTGCCCTTTGGCTCAGCACTCTTTTGTCCCTGTTGGTCCCAAAGATTGGGAACCCGAGTCTACTAAGGAGCAGGTTGGGCATAGGTGGCTTCAGATCAAGGGCTTCCGGCCCTGCCAGGATCGGGCTGCCAGGGTGGGGCCGTCTGTGGGGACACAGACCCAGGCCAGCACTCCTAGCAGCCAGAGGAACAGAGGTTCCCCAGAGCCAAGGCCCAAGCTGCAGCTCTGCCAGATCAGCTGAAAAGCAGGAAGGGTTTCTGAGGGGAGGAACGGCCCGTGTTTTGTTTTAATCACGGGTGAGATGCTGATGTCGCCCTCCCTGGAGGTGGCGAGGGGGAGACCAGACCCACAGGCAGTGGAGGTGCCTCTACAAACAGCAAGGGAAACCCAAGTCAGCAGCAGCGGGGGCGGGAGGCAGCCGTCCTGGAAGGAGGACTTCATCATGCCAGGAGGGCGTGGGGAGAGCCCGGCTGGCGGTGGCCAAGGGCCTGTGGGCTCCTCCCTTGCTGCTTCTCAGCGCTGCCCACTGTCAGGCTGAGCCCCTCACTCTTCCCCAGGACAGTGTGGCAGTGGGAACCTCTCAGGAGCCCTATAGGAGCCTCCACGCCACTGGAAGTTGTTGTCCACAGCAAAACTTCCAGCGCATCCTTTCTGTGGGTGCCCTGGGCAGCCCTCAGCGGCCAGGAAACTGCTCGCCATACCTATTTTAAACACCAGTGTAATGGTTTATGGCCCATAGAGGGATAATTACAGAGTGCAGAACCTGGCTTTTATGGCCCCTCCTCCCCGGGGCGCACTTAGAGAACAGTATGTGTCATGTAGCCAATTTAGATAATGATTCTGATAAAGATAAACGGAATTGTTTATTATAAGTAATTGGGTCTGCTAAGGCCCAGATGAGGTGGTGATGGGGAAGGACTAGGATGTGAGGGTGTGAGGGTGTGAGGATGGGTTCTGGGGTGAAGGAGGCTGGCTGTCCCCTCCCTTCCCCTCCCAGTATCTCTCTCTCTCTCTCTCTCTCTCTCTCTCTCTCTCTCTCTCTCTCTCTCTCTCTAGCTCCCTCTCTCCCTCCCTCCCTCCCTCTCTCCCTCCCTCTCTCTCTCCAGTTCCCCACCCCCTCCTTCTCTGGGACTGAATGGATCCTCCTCCATCCTGCATCCTGGGCAGAGGCTGCTTCTGGGCATAAATAAATCATGGGGTTTGCTGTTGAGTCAGCTGGGTGGGAGAGGCACCTGGAAGGAGGGACTAGAGGGGGTCCGACTGCCCCAGGCTCTCGGGCAGCCTGGCCTGTTGGTCCCCATGTGGTCCAGGGACCCCCCCCCCAGGGCTACCATCCTCCTCAGAGGACAGCTGGCAGGTGCGGGGGGTGGGAGGGGAGACAGAGGACCGAGGGGCTGTCTCAAGGGAGACCGTGGCCCCCATTTGGGGGTCTTTGTGAAAGATAAAACCGAAGGTCCTTCCAGCCCTCCTGTCCCACAGTGTATACACCTGAGACCACTAATTATGCCTCAGCCTCAGGCAGGGCCGTGGGAATGCTGCCCCTTAACCTGCCTGCCTGACCCTTCTCCCTGCTGGGTCCCATCTCTCCTGAGGCCTCTTGGTGCTCAGTACCTGGATTCAGAAATAACGGGAGCACCAAGGTTAGAGCCTCCAAGAATGGAGTCCCTGTCACAACGTCTGTGACATGAGGATCCTGCAGATCAGGGTCCAAACTGGGGGTTCAGCCAGCTAGGGTCATTACTGAAGGACCCTACAAACTGACAACACCCCCTCCCTAAGCCAGGGCTTACCTGGTGGGGTCCCACAATCTGATTTGAATGGGGGACCCTGCAAGCAGGGCCACTGAGGAAAAACCCAAACCTCAAGCCAGGGTGCCACAGCCAGGTCCCTTGAGGCAGGATCCCTGCAGCGGAGGCCCAGTGCCCCAGCAGACCCAGGTGTAGGGGCCCCGGCTTGACTGCCGGAGGCTGCAGCTCCCCAGATTGAAACCCAAACCGGAGGAGCGGCTTGTCACGGTGCCTGTGATCCACGCATGATTGAGAGGGGGCGCGGCAAGGAGGGGGCTGCAGGCCCCCAGGCGGCCCCTGGCTGGAGCAGCCGCACAGCAGGAGTCTGGGATTTTCTTTCTTCCAGCCAGCTTATCTGATCACAGAGGAGGGATGGGCTCGCGTTCAAAGGCAGTCTCCTTATCAGTGGGGATTTGTTTGGGACGGCAGAGGTGCACCTGGCAGGGAAGGGTTCCTGCTTTCCAGGCAGAGATGGGGCAGGGATGCCGGGGCCAGGCCCGCAGTCCCCTTGCGTGCACATCTCCAAGCCAGTGTGCTCCCACCTGTTCCTGACTGTGTGTACAGGTTGGGCATGGAGCAGACCTGGCCTAGGCAGGGGACACGATGACAGGGCTTCAGATCTGGGCCTGGGACACTGGGTGACACTGTCCCTGCCAGCCCCACTGAGCCGGGTCCTGTGGCCTCTGGGGACGGAGATGATGGGTGATTAGGGCCCTGGATAGTTAGCTCAGTCCGGCTTTGGCTGGGGGATGAGATCCCACCCCCAGGATGTCTACAGAGACATTCTGGGGTCTCAGCCAAATCAGGGAAACAGGATGGGGTCCCAGCAGGGACCAGGCAAGACAGAAGCTGAAACCCCACAGAAGGACCAGGGGTTGCCTGCCGTGGGGCCTGGGTCTTTTGTACTAGGAGTTCACTTTGACACCTGTCCCTCATCCCAACCCCATGCCTCTTCCCTGATGGTTTTTATTCCAGGTAGATGTTTTTTAATTAAACTTTTTGTTTTGAGGTAATTCTCGAATCATTTGCAGTTGTAGGAAATAACAGAGATTTCCTGGTACCTTTTGCCTGGTTTCTCTTGGTGGTAACACATTGTACAGCATCACACCTAAGATATTGACACCAATACAGTGCAGCAGTCATGATCACCCTTGTCTGATGTTTAATGTGTGTGTCTGTGTGATCCCCCGTCCACCACCACACATAAGAAACGGAACAGGTCCATCCCCACAAGGACCCCTCCCTTCCATCCCCATTCCTGACCCAGTGGACTGGGCTGTTCTATTTAGCTTTGGTCAGTGGCACCTCTACGTACATGACCCTCACACTGATGGTCAGCACACTGCTGCTTCCTCTCATCTCTACTCACCCCTGCAGCTAATTAGTCATCAAGGCCTGGACATCCACCTTCCTGTCCTGCCTGGGACACTCCCTTCCCTGCATCCCCCCAGCCTTTACCTCTCCTTTGCACCTGGGCTCTCTGCCTCCAGCCTGGCCCCCCAGCCCTGCCCCTGCACTGTACCCGCAGTCACTCAAAGACAGCGTTAGTCAAACCTCACCACAGCCCACTGCCGCAGCTCCGCTGTCCTAGCAGAAGAGCTAGCCTCTGTGATCCAGCCATTCTGAGCGACTTGCCAGGCTGCCAGGATGGCACACCATATGCCACCCATTCCCCTCCCTCTGCTGACCCTCGATTCCTCCTTGTGGAGAACTCCTGCCCTCTGGCGGGTTTCAGCCTGTGCTCCATCCAGGGAGCCCTCCCCACCACTGCCTGTTATAGCTGCCTTTGGCTGGGCTCCCACAGGCCCTTGGGCCAACCCCACTTCAGCCCGGATTCCACATATTGTTGGCTCTGTTTACTCCCCCGTCTTCCCCAGAGATGGCAAAGAACTTGAAGGCAGAGGCCTTGGGTGGTTGAACGTTGGGAGCCTATGTCTCCACAGCAGGGAGCAGGTGTCAGATGGTGCTTTCGTGGATGCTGACCTGGCAAGCAGGTGGATGGTGGTTATGAAGGTCAGCCTGCTGTGCCCACTCAGGGTGGGGACCCACAGTCAGGGGCTGGAGTGCTGGGAGGAAGGGCTGCCCAGCCTGTGGCCACGAATCCCAGAGCAGGGCCTTCCTCACATGGCCTCTGTCTTCGTCCACATGGCCTGACTGCCAAGGTGTGAGCACCTGGCTCCAGAGAAGGAAACAGGAGCAGCTGCTGAGCAACTTCTAGATGCCAGGGCCTGAGCATGCCGCAGTGATCAGCACAGGCCAGTGGGAAGAGGAGGGCTCGGGGGCAGTGTGGCAACTTGCCCTGGATCTTGTTTCCAACCCGTGCTAATGTCTTCCTCCTGAGCTCCTGGGAGGACCCAGGGACATGTTGGTGACATAAATGGATGAAGAACTGTGCTGTCTGGTAGCATAATCAACTTTTGCAATGCCCCCAGAGGTGCCCTGGCCTGCAACCATAATCAGAAGGGTGTTCCCCGCTCAGCCCTGACCCTCCTAGCCCTGTCCCTTGACCCTGATATGGTGGCCTCCCTCAATGGGAAGGTCTGAGTGTTCCCGTCACCTGGTGCACCCACTCTAGCTGGTTCTCCTGGAGGTGACAGGCTAGCGGGGCTGGGAGGGGTGGGGGAGGCCGACCAGGGACACCTGCCCATCCTTAGGGAATTCTGTCTCAAGAGGACAGACAGACAGACAGGATGGGGAGCTTTAAGAGGCCCGGAGTCATAGAGTAGATGCTGGTTCTGCTCCTACAGGCCAAGTCCTCCAAAGCGTAAGCAGCAAGGAGGCAGAGGTGTCCTCTGCTCTGTCACCACATTCAGCACCCAGACCCATACCTGGTACAAAATAGGCTCTCAAGGAGTGTGGCACGGGCGAATTGGCCTGGAGCAAAGCATTTTTCTAAGCTTCATGGAGAAATAAGGATGTAATGCTGCTATTTCATTTTGTTTTTCCCATGTAGTTCCACTAGCTGCAAATTTCACGTAACATCCAGTTCACCATTTAACATATGTAGGGATTTTGTGACACTGGAACTGGAACCCAGGGCCTGTGCATGTTAGGCACACGCTCTACCACTGAGCTACACACCCAGTCCCAAATTCACCGTTTTAGAGTGCACTTCAGTGGTTTCTTATCTGGTCGAAAGGTTGGATGCTTCGTCTTGATCCCTGAAGGTGACACCGTGGGTGAGCAGTGGGCTGCATGCTGGCTTACCTGAGGCTGCTCTGTGGATAGTGGCTATTTCTTCCTTGGTGGGGCACACCTGCTACTTCCTAAGAGGTGGGTGCAAGGCAGCTTCCAGGAGAAAGGGAAGCTTCAGTCAGAGTCTTAAAAATAAAAGCGGAGGGATCAAACCCCTATGGAGCACAGGAGAAGTATGCCAGACACCCAGGCGAACATCTCAAGAAGATAGAGGATTAAGTTGCGGTCCGAGCATCCTAGCAGCCAAGATAGACGAGGAAATAGGACGAGGTCAAGAACTCATTGTCGGCCACCAGAGGCTGATGAGCATGTTGGGAGAGTTGTGTCCTGTTTTGCTTTGTTTTTCCTGTTACCAAATTTATTTTTTTGCAGGTATTGTAGGTGAGAAAGAAAAACAGCCAGGTGTCAAATCTCCAACCCTCTTCTGGCGCCTGCCCATCAGAGGCTCTTGTCAACCCTTTGATGAATCAAAATATTAAACAAGATCTGCAGAGGCATCTGCTGCACTCTGGGTTTCAAACAAGCCAGGAGGAAGTCCTTGGAACAGAGAGGCCTTGTGAGGAGGCAAGGGATGGGTCCCTCCAGGGAGCCCTGGAGGAGGGTGGCGGCCGCTCCTCCTCCCGCCTTGGGGAGACAGACAGACTTTGGGGTTTCCCAGCCTTGGGCTGGTGACTCAGTGGTCAGGTCACGTTGGGGTGGGGGTATCCTGGGTATTGGACGGTGTTCAGGAGTCTTCCTGCCTCTACCCCCCACACACACATGCCCCACTCAGGACCATCAGAGATGCTTCTAGACATGTCCCAGTGTCCATGGGGGAGCAAAGTCCCCTCCTGGAGAGGACTGCTGAGTTTGACAGACCTCGGCCTTCTGACTTTGTCCTCCAGTGTGACTGGATTTGGGGATGTTATTGCTGCACCCCTAAACCCTTCCGCATCCCAGATCTGATTTGTTCCCATCACCTGCTGAAAGCAGGAATCATATTCTTGGGAGGGGCACTGGCCACCATCTCCCCACTCACCTGGCCCTGCTCCACTTTAGCAGCTGCATTCTGCAGTGTACTGAATAGTTTCTTATAGTTTGTTCTGAGATTTTAAAAAAGTAAAACAGGGAAAGAGTGGGCAGAAGGACAGCAGTGTTCTTCTCGCAGTGGGGGACACCACCAGCTCAACAGAGTGGACTTCCGATTGTGAAGGAAAACAACGAAATGGCAGAATATAAACACGATAGTGAATAAAAGGCCCTGGAGAGTGCATGTAAAGGCTGGGCAGAGCTGGGCGTGGTGGCACATGCCTATAATCCCACCCCTCTGGGAGGCCGAAGCAGGAGGATCACAAGTTCAACCCCAGCCTGGGCAACTTACTTAGTGAGACCCAGTCTCAAAATTAAAAATATGAAAAGGGCTGGGCCTTTGTGGCTCAGTACAGAGGCCTTGGGTTTAATCCCCAGTGCTGCAAAAAGGAAAAAGAAAAGGGTGGGCAGGTGAACTATGCACCACTAAAGTTGCACAAGAAGACAGGCAAGCAGTCTTGGAAGTCTGATCATACTCTGTTCTCTGCAGACAGGACTTGGCTCGGGCCATGTCAGTCCCCAGCGGTGACTCATTGTGTCCACAGAAGTAGGAGATACCTGTGTCTAGGCCAGAGTCGGGGAGGAGACCCATGGACACTGGGTCACAGAAGCCTCATCAGAGAGGGTGGCAGGGCGTCCTCACTGCAGAGCCCTTGCCACTGGCACAGGGACATGCATGCTCTGGTGCTGCCACTCCTGGGGCAGAGTTTGGGATGGGGGAAGACCTTGCTATATTCACCCTTTCAATCAGTGCAGGCATTCGGCAAGCAGCCGCTGTGTTGGCCACCATACGAGGCATGGAGCATACGAAGATAAGAGAGGGAACTTCAGGGAGTTCTCAGTTTAATGAGATTACCTCCAGCTGTTCATGTACTGTTGTGCGGGTTGTTCACTGCACAAGGGTACCCAGCCAAGGAGCAGTCGGAATCCATCTTCCTCCCCAGCACAGACCTAAGTCTGGCCAGAAGAGTGCTTTCTTCATTGAGCAGTAAGGCCTAATGGGGGATAGCATTTGGTGGTCAGGCATTCCGGAGAAGGATGAGCAAGAAGCCTCGGTCTGCTTGAGGGGGTTAAGAGTCTAGTCTTTTGGCCAGGGCATGGGAGTGGGCAGGAGCAGCCTGGCCTCAGGTGTGGCTGCTCCCTCCGACGGGCCAGGAGCCCAGGGCACCCGCGTGCTGACCCTCTGCTCTGGCTGCCGCCTGCCAGCCCCCTGCCTCCGGTCCACATTCCCACCTCGTGATCTGATTTGGGAAGGACTAATTAGATATAATTCATTATCTTCAAAAATGAGATCAGAAATCAGGAGCTCTCCTCAGAAGAAGGTGGCCGCGCCCCTCATCCATCATGCCGCTAAGTAACCAATTTAAAGTCAGGCGGACGCACGCGGCAGCATTATTACCTTGTCATAAATAGTTAGGGGAAGGCCCCCGAACGAGGCAGCTTTATAAATGGTTTTTATCACATTAGTTTGCAGTTATTTGTCATCCACTTTGCTTAAGATAAATGCAGAACAAATAATCAAATTATTAAGCCAAAACCTGGCAGAGACATTTGCATTCATACCAGTGGGAGAGGCTGGGTGGCCAAATTCGGAAAGTCCCCTGCCCCTGCCAGACCTAGGGAGCTGGGGAGAGGGGCCCCCCTGACCCTCAGAGGGTGGGTGCAGGCCGGCCGGACCTGTCTGGGGCCGAGAGGTGCAGGCCTGGCCTGGGGCTGCCGTGTCTGGGAGCAGGTCTGTCGGGCTCACTTTCATGTGTGCACAGAGAGGCATGTGAACACATGCAGACAGGCACCCATGCATGCGCGTGCGCACACGCACACACACACACACACTCACAGCTTGCTATGTGTCGCTGAGAGCCAGTGCCCATTGTCTGGCCCCAGAAGGGCCCTGTCACAAGCCTGAAAGGATCTCCTACCCCTACAGAGGATGACAGCTCGGGCAGATCCTGCCCCAGGCCTGTCTGGTTCCTGTCCTGGCCACCAGTGGTGGGCAGGTGGTGAGGAGCATCCTGGCCTGGGCGGAACGTGTCCAGGGGCACCTGCTGACCCACCCCCAGCTGGGCCTGAGCAGGCTCCCTCCAGCAGCGGCTGCGAGTGGAGAATGGCAATTTCACGCTGTCCCCAGGAGGCCCTCCTGGGCCCCAGCTGGGCCGGCCCTCACCCGCCCAGCTTCGTGCACACAGCCCAGCACGGACCCTGTGAGCTCTCTGGCCGCAGACGCTGGCTTGGTGGCAGAGCTCCTCCTGTGTGAGGCCCGCTCCACTAGCTTCACGGTTGCCTGGAGTGGGGTTGTCTGCTGGCTTCCAAGGTGTCCTATGTGGGGTGCCCGCACAAACCTTAAACATCATCCTGGTGTGGCCAGGCCCACATGAGCTCTGTGGTCAGTGCAGAACTGCCTGCAGCTGCCCAAGGGCTGGCTTCTGATGCCAGGGTCAATAGGGCTGGGATGGGCATGGGTGCTAGAGCCAGGTAGCCTGGGGTCAAACCCCAGCTAGCCGGCAGATTTTGGACGGCTCACATAACCTCTCTGTGCCTCAGTTTTCCCGTCTTTAAACTGAGGCAGTAACTCCCTACCTCCATGGGTCATGGTGAGGCTAACCTTGCAAGGCACTTGTATCAAAGCCTGGAACCCAGCCGACGGCACATAGGGCTGGGAACATAGTGGCTCAGGGTGACAGCAAAGGCCAGTGTGAGCCCCTTGGATCCTCTACCTCGTTATTTCATCTTCGGGTCCTTCCTTCTTGCATCTAGCACTAGGGTTCGCTGAGTGTCTTGTGTGGCCGAGGCTGCAGTCACAACTAAGCCTTCGAAAATGACATCTTTTTTTTTGTTTTTTTTTGAGACAGGGTTTCCCTGTGTAGTTCAGGATCACCTTGAACTCACTATGTAGCCCAGGTTGTCCTCGAATTCCCGGTGATCCTCCGCCTCAGCCTCCCAAATGCTGGATTACAGGCGTGTGCCACCATGGCCAGCTGCCTGCTGTGGCTTTGAGATTGGACTGGGGACACACATGATGCAGCAGACAGTGAGAGGCACTTTGGGGGGTGTCCTGACGGGGACACACAGTTGGCTACTGAAGCAGGAGCAGGTAGCAATCCAGGGACTCCCCAGAAGGTGTCTGCAGAAGCAACTTCTAAGCTATGATTGGGAATGGCTGTTCCCACCCAGGCAGCCTCCCCCAGGGTGACCCCTAAAGGAAGTAGATGCACCCCCACACAGGCAACCTTGAGGCTAGCGCGGATCCCCCAGAGGCCCCAGGGCTAGCGTGAGCACTCCATATGGGATGACCGCCTGTGCCAGCATGGACTCTTCGCGTGGGCCACCTCGGAGGCCCGGCCCGGGAGCTGCTTCCAGACCAGGGTAGGCTCTGAGCCACAGGACAGGGTGTAGCGGGGAGGGGCAGGCAGATGTCTCCAGCAGCTGCTCCGGGTGGTGGGTGGAGGGCTGCCACGTGGGGGCACTGAGGCTGAGCAGCAGCACATGGTCACTGTCTGTTTATTGGGCAGCCGAGCAGGTTTGATGGCCCAGCCCCGAGGCCATGAAGAGGCAGCCCCTCCTCAGCTCCCCCTCACACGGCTCAGCTGGCCTGCCCACCCGCCTGGGGCTCTGCGGGAGGGCCCCCACCAGCCCGTTGGGGGGGCCGTGGCCCTCTTTGAGCAGGCACCTGGGAATGCCAGGCCCCCGTGGGAGGGGCTGGATCTGCCTCTCTCTGTCACTGAAGCCCCCAGGGCTCCCTGCAAGGTGTGGTCAGAGGGGAGGGAGGACACCTGGCCAGGCGTGACCTTTGCCCCACCCAGGCAGGCCCGCCGAGCCCCAGCCCCAGCCCCGTGGTCCCTGCAGCCCCGACCCGTCCATCAGTCATCTCTCCTCCCTGGGAACAGCTGGTGCTGCCAGGGAAATCGCCTAATGAATCAACAATTCGGGGACTGTGGAGGCGGAGCGGTGGGAACGGGCCTTGCTGGAGGCTGCGGACCCACCAGGCACAGGGGACACCTTCAAGGCAGCAGAGCACCCCATCCCCCAATGCCCTTGGACTCCTAGCACCCTGCAGGGTAAAGAGAGCTGAAGTCGGCTGACCTGGGCACCTCTGCCTGGCCCTGTGCTGCCACTCGCCAGGTGCGGCTTTTCTTATCCATACCAACAGGCTGATGTGGCTGTGCTGACTGGGAAGGGAGCCTGGCTCCGCAGATGGTGGCCTCCTCATGACAGCTATACTCATGGTTCCTGTACCTGCCCAGGAAGCAGTCATTCCTTTATACTTCCCAGTGAGCCTTGCCAGGGAATTCCTTTTGAACCTCAGTTTCCTCTGCTGTAAAGTGGATCCGGGAGCCTCCTTCCGGGAGGGGAGTGGCAGCGCTTGGCTCCTGCCCCTGAGACTTGGCTCCCAGGAAAGTCTGAGCCCAGCCCTGAGAATTCCACAGAACCAGTTCCCGGGTCTGGTCATGGGCTCTCCTACACCCTGCCCTGGGGAAGAAGGATGCCTGCTCCCAGGGTGGGCACAGGGGCCTGGGGAGGTGCAGGCGGAAGTGTGTGGAGCTGGACTGTGAGCTCGTGGGCGGCCCATTGGAGCAGGCCCTGCGCTGGGCACAGAGGCCCATTGTTGCTGGGCCCAGGCCAGGCCCATAGAAGCGGCCATGGCTCCGAGTTTTGCACAGTGTCTAGACAGAGGCCGCCTCCAGGGTGGGGCTGTGGCACCTCAGGGAGGGTAGTAAAGCTTAGGCCCTCCGCTCAGATGCAGCCTGATGGACAGAGGAGGCTGTAACAGAGGCAGGGCTGCCAGTGAGGAAGAGCAAACATACAATCCAGACGCCACTGGGCAGGAAGATGGCATTGATAAAGATGACACGTTTGGATCTTGGAAAAGGGCCTGGACCTAGGAGGCAGCAAGTCCTGGGTTCCAGTTCTGGCTCTTGCTATGTGATCTGTGGCATGCATGAATGTCCCTCTCTGAGCCTTACCAGCCTCCGCTGAACAAATTGAAGTTTAAGAACTCTGGGATCACAGGGACTTGGTTCCAAATCCCAACTCTGCCGCTTCCACAGTTGTGTGACTTTGGCAAGGGACTTGAACCCTGTGAGGCTCTGTTTCCTCATCTGTAAGACAGGGGTAGTAAGAAGCCTTTCTGCGTTGCTAAAGAGATGTGTGGGATAGCCTGGCACATAGTGGGTGTGCAGTAGCTGTGGATGACTACAGCTGTTGTTAGCAGCAGCAACATTTCCGTTTGTTTTGAAAGAAACAGGCTTGTTCACTCTCCAAGTGGCCCCTGGCACATGGTGCATGGCGTTTCAGATGCTGTGCTAGGGCTCTGCCCTCTCCCTGGCCTGGAGTGCCCTGGCGGAGGAATGGGGTCTCCCCAGACCCGGCCACCCATGGGGCAAGCGCAGCAGGCCAGGCCTTCTGTGGGGAATCCCTGCCTACCTGGCAGTGCAAGGCTGTTTTTAGCCAGGTAGGTAGGAGTTGCTGCTCTTATCTCTGCCTGGTACTTTTGGCGCATCCAGACTGACAGGGCTCCTCTGCCCACCTGTGCCACCCATACCCAGGGAGCCCAGGCTTGTGCCAGGCTCCTGCCTCCATCCCAGAGGGTCACCAGGTAGAGGAGGACAAAGCCCAGCCACCCCCACCCCTTGCAGCCTCTAGGCCACCCGCAGCAAGCAGGCCCCAGGTCTGGGGCTGCGGGGGTCTCACATCTGTAAAGGGAGCCTCATGCTCTGCTCCCCTCCCCCCGACACTCTGTGTGGTTTCCATGGCAATGAGCACAAATCCCCCAGCCCTTCACAGAGGAGCCTTGTTTGTTTTGCCTGCATAACTTTGGAGACCGAGTCACAGGCCCAGGCCCCCCAAGTCCCCCACCCAGCCTAGCTCCCAACCAATCGGATGGACAGTCCCAGAGATGGGTGAGGGACAATGCACCCCCTCCTCTGGAAGCCAAGGGGCAAGGAGCTGAGAAGTGGATATGGATGTGTCACTGAGACCACAAGTGGCCTGCACTAAGTGCTTAATAAATGTGCATGTTGTGCCTGTCTTTCTTGACCTTGGCCAAAGTAATTTTCCTGCTCACACCTCAGTTTCTCCAGCTGCAAGGTGAGGATGGAGATACGCACCTAAGGCCAGGGCCTGAATCATGGACTGACACGGTGCACACAGAGCTTATCCTGGAGCCTGGCATCAGCAGGTCCCATCCATGGCAATTGTTTGTCTTGTCATTGTTGTCATTATGCTTTCCAGGCAGGAAGGGGTGTCCACCCTGCCCTTGCCCTCTTTGGCCTCCTCCATCCAGCTCCTGGGAACTGCCTCTCCCTCCCCGTGTGGTAACCGGACTTGGGGGTGGGGGGTGCAGCCTGGCATGGTCCATGGTCACCGCCTCTCTGAGCCGGGGGGTGGGGGTGGGGCTGCCAGCTGCCAACTGTGCAGTGACATTCCACAGCCCTGCTAACTGCTGCTCCTGACTCTGGTGACTAAATTGAGTCTTGGTTTCCTTAAAATGACTATTTATTGCTTTGATGCAGTATTGAGTATTTACTGACTGTTGGGAAAAGGCTCATGCAGCACAGAGCTGCGTGGCTGCTGCCGCTGGGCAGTGTCAGCAGGGCTGATGCGGGAGGGTGCGACCAGAAAAGGGAGTCAGCCCCTCTTGCCAGGGAAACAAAGGCCCCTCCAGTGCTCCCCAGTGCTGAGCTGCAGGGGCGGGGCTGCCGAGTCTCTGATCTGGACCCCCCTTCCCCTGGGGGAGGAGGGCCCTGCGGGACACTCCCACCCCCCTCCCCAGCCGTGCAGAATCGCTGGCCTTTGAACAGAGCAGGCACCAGCTGCCCCCCACAGCCCCTAGGTAGCCACCTCCTCAGAGGGGCCAGCCTGTGCCAGCCTGGGGCATCTCAGCTGTGTCCCCCTTAGTGAGCAAGGGGGGCTTGGGCACTCCCTGAGGCCTTCACCATTGTCTTCGGGTGAATGCAAACACAGAAGGCCTGGAGTGCAGAGCCCGGAAGGGGCCTGTGCAGGGAAACAAAGCAGGGTAGGGGGAGAAGGAAGAGAGGAGCCCTTGCATGGCCGCCTACCCAGCTACCTACCTACCACGCTGAAGCACTGTGCCTGCGTCTCAGCAATCCTATCACAACCTGCCTAGTATCTGTGCCCTATTTTACAGATGGGAAAACTGAGGTCTGAGAGGCTTGATGGAAAAGCATAGCCTGGGCCTAAAGCCAGGCCTGCTGCTTGGCTCCTCACCTTCCTGTGGGGAGTTGGCTCCCTAGAGGAAGTGTCCAGCCAATCAGGGCTGTAAGGGGGGAAAGCAGGGAGGATGGACAGGGAGGGCAGAGCAGAGTGGGGCCACACAGGTTCTGAAGGAGCTGAACCGGGGAGCATGGCTCACAAATCAGCAGGGCCAGTGCAGGGAGAGCTCACCTTTGTGTGGCTGCAGCCAAAAATCCCTTTCCGGAAAGAGGAAGGGGAGGCCGTGAGAGGAACAAGGGTGGAGAATTGAGGGCAGAGAAAGAGCAGGCCAGAGGAGGAAGCGGGTATGAAAGCTGGCAGCTCCAGTCGAGGCAGTGGTCTTCATGCTAGGCACCATTGGGTGTGCTTCATGTGTACGGAGAATTTTGGAAGGTAGCTCAGCCTGCAGAGGACACTTTGGAGGCCCCAGTAAGGAATCAGAGCTGCTCTGTCCTGTTGATTGTGAGTCGAAGTTTGATTTTTATTCCCAAAGAATCAGGAGGTGGCAGGGAGGTGAGGAAGCCAGCATCAAGCCTGGGCAAGGTGGGTACCTAGGGCCAAGGGCCCACACAGATGCCAGGTGGGTCCAAGGTCTCGGACTTCTACCCTGGTGAGCACTAGAGTCACTTCCAGAAGAGCTGAGCTGAGGCGTTACTGACAAATTGCTCATTTTCTTTCTTCTTTACATTTTTGTCTTTTTTTTAAAAAAAAATGATGTCACATTGCTTTCTTTTTCTATTGTAAAAATCATTGTTGCTCGTTGTGAAATAAATTCAGGCCAACAGAAGTTAAGCAAAATGGGACAGTCCCCATCGCTGTCACACCCTCCTGAGAGGTAACAACAGTACAGCCCTTTGTGACAAGGGTCCTCGGAGCCCGTTCTGTGTCCATCTGGTTCTCGAACCTCTGCCCCCACAGGATGCTCCGCTCTGTAAACGCTCCGCTCTGCACTTGCCTGTTCCCTCGGCGACGTGCCTGGGACATCCGCCCTTGTCAGTGCACACAGATTCACCTCCTGCCTCAAAAGCAGGACATAACAATCCAGGCAATGGGTGCACTTTGATTTATTAACCTGTTTCCCACTCTGACAGCCCCCAGGGCTGCTGCCAGGCCTGCACTGTCACATACACACTACATCAGCAGGCACCCGGCCCATACATCTTGGTGCACATGTGTCGCTTGACAGGAGCTAGGGCTCAAACACATGGGGGCTGCACTGCCCCAAGGCGCCCACAGAGCACCCAGGAGGCAGAGGGGGCTGGCGGCGGAGGGGTTAGGTTTGAGGCCTTTTGCATCCAAGTGACAATCAAAGCCACAGAAGGCAGAACCCCAAGGGTTCTGGCGTTCAAGGTTCAAGAGCAGGTGGAGAAACAGGAAATCCAGATATGTGGGAGGGACTGGGCTGTATGGCTTCATGGAATTTCCTGAAGAAAGGGATGGCTGGATGTGGCCAGTGGCCGAGGAGGGTGTGTGCTTGGTGCCCAGCCACTTGGGCGTTGCCTGGCCATAGTAGCTGCTCTACAAATGTCAGTCGGGTGACTCAGTGAACCCATGAATGAGGCCCCAGCACCTAGGAGGTGCCTTTGAGTTTTCGGTGAATGGTGGTTTGGGGAAAGGAAAGGAGGCTGAAGCAGGCAGAGGGCGCAGGCAGTTTCCCAGTGTGGCTGGCCAGGAGGTTAGAGGTGGGCAGGTCAGGAGAGGGAGGATAGAGCAAGAGGTGGTGAGGAAAGAGTTTGTCCTGGGCACTCAGCTCTCCCCATCTCACCGCACCCTCCCCAGACACCAGCAAAGGCAAATCAGAGCCTCCCATTTCACAGATGAGAAACTGAGCTAGAGTCTCAGGCCCTCAGCCACAAAGCTAAGGTAGAGGCAGGATTTGTATCCACATCTTCCAGACACCAAAGAGACTCCTACTCCCTGCTCTTCATACAGAGGCCTAGGGTCCAGCCCTGCCACCAGGCTCTGCCTCTCAGGCAGCCAGAGGACGGGAGAAGGGAGGCGGAGGGAGGGACTGCATAGTGGGGCATGGGTAGAGGAGGGCAGCTGCCAGCAGGCACATCCTGGTGTCTGGGAGGCGACCCAGAGCCCAAGAGGACTGAAGCTGGCCCAGCAGGCCAAGGGGCAGACAGGTGGGTGGCTCCGGGTTTGAGGTTTGAGAGACTTGATGGAAATCAGGTCCTGGGCCTGAAGCCCTGTCAGCTGCTAGGCTCCTCACCCTCCCGTGGACATCTGATGGCACCCTCGGGAGGGTGTAGGACAGGGTGACCTGGCCTGGCCACCAAGAGCCTCTCAGCCTCTGGGTAGCTTACTGCCCTCTGCCCGGACTCTTGGCCACCAGCAGGGACTCAGTGGTCACACCGAGGTCAGCCAGACCTGAGATGTGAGCTTTCGCGTGAGCGTGCACACAATGTGTAGGTGTGTCCCTAGGAACCTGCCACCTGCCTGGGCACCTGTGTCAGCCTGCATCTGCTATGGCCTTGTTTGTCTAACACCCCCTGTGTGTTTTTTGGGTGGATTTCTGGGTCTTTTGTGTGTCCCCATGTGTCCCAGGTGTCTGTGCCCCTTTGTATGTGCCTGTATGTTTCTCTGTGTGAGTAGATGGTATTCCAGCCCATATGGGTCACCTGTCTCGGGTTGTGGGGCATCAGAGCCAGAAATCCCTCTGTCTCTGGGTAGCTCACTTCTCCGCCCTGTTCCCAGGGCAACCCCAAGTACCCCAGACCACATGGCAGAGGTGGGGGAAGAAGAAGAGGGGTATAAAACCTTCAGAAGAGGCAGCATGCTGGGCTCCAGGACTGGGGAGTGGTGGCATCTTGGGGCAGGGCTTACCTAACAGACTGTGGCTGAACCCAGCCCTACACTGCGCTGGCCCTGGCAGCCCTTCCAGAAACCCGGCATCCCTAGGGCCTGACCCCAAACCAAGCTCCCAAGAACGTAGACCTCGATGTGCCACAACATAGGCCAGCAGGACTGAGTCCCCAGAGCAGCTACCAGATGCTGGGTAGGATGACGCCCCTCTGAGGGGCAGCTTCCCACGGCTGGTACATGCATGGTGCGTAGAGCAGGAGACACCTCCATGGGTGGAAATGGAGGTGAGCACACATGCATGTGTTTGTGTGTGTGTGCACATGTGTATGTAGAGGTGTATCGGCATTTGTGCATGTGTGAATGCGTGGACACACTTCGAGCTCAGCCTGCTTGCAGCTGCATCGGTCTGTGTGGGCACATGCAGAGGCCACGTGTGCAAATGAGGGAGCAGTGTGAGTGAGCGCAGGTTAGCGCACGTAGCACTAGCACACACGTGTGTCTCGGCAGGCACGTGCAGGGGGATATTGCGGGGACTGTGCAGGGCAGGGGTGACCTGGGTACCGCAGTGGGGGTGCATATACGGAGCAGTGCCCATGATGTGGGTGGGGGTGGCCATGAGCATCAGGAGCCATGTGCACAGACTCCCTGAGCAGGCTGGCTGCCGTGCCGTGGTTGCCAGGAGAAGCGTGTGGGACACAGACACACGGCCAGGGCACCGGGGTGTGAGAGCAGCCTGTAGGCAAGGCCCCCCACTCTCCCAGAATGTGGCATCTAGGCACAAGCCCCATGACAGGGGTAGGAATCCAGTCCTGGCCCAGCAAACCAGGCTCTGCCTGGCCACTGCTGCCACGAGCTGGGGGAGGAGCCCCACTCGGAAATCGGCCATAAATTTCTGGAGATGCTTTAATTTTTTAAAAGCCCCACATAGATGCTTTGCATTGCGAAAACCCACAAATATCATCTAAATGAGGTGTGCCGGCAGAAGGCCTGGCTGGGGCCAGGGCCCTCCCCACCTGCCCGGCAGCTGGGCCCAGGCTCAGCTGGGGCCCCTGGTCTGGCCAGCCAGGCCAGGGGCCCATCTTTGTTCCGAGTAGGGCTCAGACTGCCGAGTGGCTGGGTAAATAGTCGCCGCAGTAATCGCAGGCTGATTCCAACTAATTAAATCCTCCGCCAAGAGCCCACTCCAGCCAGTATCCCGAGAGGCCACGAAAACACAGACACCCCAGACGGGGCTTTGCTCCGGGTTGGGTCTGCCTCTCTCTCTAATCCTGTATCTTTTGAAAGATAGGCGCGTCCCGGGATGAGGGGTCAGCGGGCCTGCCCTGTGCCGAGCGGTGGAATTTTTCAATAACCAGCAGCTGGGTCACCAGGCACACAAAGGCGGTGTAATATCCTGTGGGCTTATTCGGGGAGAATACACAGCCAGCTCCCTCCAGGCCCGGGGCAGTGGCCCCCACAGCCCAGGCCCCAGCGGCCAGCGAGAGGCCAGGCCTCCACTCCCCCTATAGGAGGCCACAGACACCAAGGTCAGCCTCCTCCCCGACTGGGCCCTGCAAGTAAATTCATCTTCCTTATTAAAAACCAGCCTGGATGCTACCAGTCCCCAGCTGTGGCAGTGGCAGGACCTGCCCCGGGCAGGGCTGCTGGGACCAGGCCCTTCCCAAGGGGCAGTGACGGCCCTCACATGAGGCGGGGGCCACAATCCTCAGAGCAAAGGTCTGAGGCTCTGGAGTTAGAAAGACAGAGTTCACATCCCGCGAGGCGCATGTGTCTGAGGAGATCCTGGCTGGCCCGTGTACTGGCTAATGCAAGAGACTCAGTTGTGCCCTCTGTGAAATGGGATCATCCGTCGCAGGGTGAGGTTATTCGGGGGAATAAATTAGAGTCCGTGTCCAGCGTGAGCAGGAATGGCCACTGTCCCTCCAGCCAGCTCCTTCCATGGTATGGAAGTTGGGGGCCTCTTTCACAGGCTCAGCGAGAAGAGGGTTTGTGCCCTGAGTGGCTCGCACACTGTGGAGGGCTGTCCACAGTGGGAACCACACAGCACATGTGAGAGTGATTAGAAGTTGTGGAGAGCCGGTTGATTTTTATTTTATTTTGTTTTTTCCCAGAGAAACAATAGTTGCCCCTATCCTGAGTCTGGAATGCTTTACGCCCAGGGTCTGGGACCCCTCATTTAAATTGGCTTCGAAGGGACAGGCGCTGTGAGCCCCGGGGAGGAGGTTGTTAGGGATGGAAAGCCGGGCCCAGGAATTTACAATCCGTTACTTGAGAGGTGTCCTGCCTCCCCCTTGCCCCACCCAGGCCCTTGCAGGCCCAGCATGTGCCGTAAAGATGTCACGTTGGGTGGGGGAGCCGAGGAGCCAGCTAGGGCCTGGCCTTTGGGAGCGGGTTCGCTGCCTGGGACAGAACCACGGCTGTGGGTGTCCCACCCAGCTGGAGGGGCCTCAAGGAGCTCCCAGAAGGTGGGAGTACTGGCTCCTGTCATGCACCCCTCCCCGGGAATAGTGTTGGCATTCGCAGACTCACGCGCCTGACACTGAGCTTCAGCCAAAAGTGCCCCTCTCCCCACTATCTGCACCAGGCACAGCTAGGACACCACTCTTCACTGAGCACGGAGCTCTTTTTTGTCCTTTGCTGTAAGTCACACCGACCTTGTCTCTCATTTGGGGCTCTGGCACTCTGTAGCTGTGGGGCCCGGCACAAGGCACCTCTGGGAGCCTCGGTTATCTCATCTGGGAAATGGGAAGAGTCACTTCTCCTGACTTCTGAGGTTGGGGAGATGAGATATGGGTGTGCCAGGACACAGAACCAGGCGGGGGGGGTGGCTTGCTAGGCCACCACAGGTCCCCAGAGCCAGGGAGGCCAGGGAGGAGGGGCAGCCCTGGGAGCTGCACAGGAGGAGCCCAGCAAAGGGCAAGTCCGGAGACAGGTGTGGAGGGAGAAGGGGGCCTGGCCACCCAGGCAGGGGCGAAGGGTGGCTTTGTATTGGGATGCTACAGAGGAGCCCTTTGGGGAGCTGCAGCGAGGGGAAGGGGAAGGGGGCCCAGGAAGCCCTGAGAGTCCCTTGGCACCCACATTCCCCAGCGGTGGTTTGTGCCAGTTCCTGGGCACCCAGCTTCCCCAGGTCCCCAGGCTCTGAGGTGTTGGCTTTTGTCTGGGCAGAGAGGGCCATGGGAGACATTGCTTGGAAGGAGCGTTGTGCTCCTTTGTTGCCCGGCCGACCCTTCTGCCCCAGGGGCTCGTGGTGACTGTGGCCCCACTGGGCAAGTCAGCCATGTGCCACCAACTCCTTAAGAAGCCCAGCCTGAGCCTGGAACAAGGTTGAGGAACATTTAGAAATCCTGTGGCTCCCGGTGGGAGCACCAGCCCTAGGCGAGACTGAATGGAAATGCCCTTGAGGGTGTGTGCATGTTTGTGAGTGGCGCGCGCACGTGCGTGTGTGTGTGTGTGTGTGTGTGTGTGTGTGTGTGTGTGGCGGGGCAGGGAGCAGAGTAAACAGCTCCTGCCCTGTCCTCTCTGGGGCCTTGGCCAGGTACACAGGCCTGTTTGGACAGCTGCCTTGTCTGTCCATCTGTTTGGGAGATGCTGGCTGATGGATGGGGTGGGCGGGCTGTTAACCCCTCTCGGCCTGCTGGGGTCTCCTCGCTCCCCACCTCCTTCCAGAGGGTGGTCTGGGCTGCCCTGCCCCTCTGCCTTCCAGGGAGCCACCTGGAGCTCCGAGCTAGGGACGGTGTGTTAGGACCACCGGGAGCTTCAGGTGAGGAGACAGAGCCCACCCCCACACTTTCACTAGGGAGCCGAGGTTGAAGAGAGGGGGTCCCCGTGGTGACTAGGGCCAGAATGTGTCCCTCTGTCTGCCCACAGCCCCCCTTGCCCATCTATGAAGAGACCAGTGCCAGGCTCTCACTCGCCAGCCCAGCCTGGGCCCTGGGGGCACGAAGTGGAGTGGAGGGCGGAGTGGAGCCTGGTGCCTGACTTGGGGCTAAGCCCGGACCCAGTGGTGAATTGGAAGCCGTACTGGCTGCCAGCGAGGGAGACCAGGGTGACTGCCCACCTCCAGGGGTCCCCCCCTCCATCCTGTGCCCCCATTTCCAATAGCCCCTTGATGAGGGTAGGGGTGGGGTACCCCAGGCTCTTGCATCCCAAAGCCCTTTGCATTTCCTGGCCCACCTTGCGCTCTAGTACCTCACTTCCCGAACTTCTGCACCTCCGGCAGGGAACCCCTGCATCTCTAACCCTGCAGGGTGACCCTAGTGATCCCTTTAGCTGTCTCCCCACGCACGCTCTAGGCTCCCCCTACCCTAGGTAAGTCCCAGTTCCGCAGCTAAAGTGATCTTTTAAAAATGTAAATTGCTCAAGCCACACCCCACTTAAAACCTTTCAATAGCTTCCTGTGGCTCTCGAGATTAAGACCAAAATCCTCTAAATGGCCCACAAGGCCCTCCACAGGGCGCAGGGTAGATAAATTAGGGTTTGTCAGTTTGTCCCTACAATGGAAGACAGGCTGCTGTGGAGCAGCTCCCGGATCCCCCTTGGGGTTGTCCCCTCGTCATGGCGGGGGGAGGCGGACACCCGACAACCAGGGCAGAGTATGAGAGTGTTTGTATTAAAAAACAAAACAAAACTGGACAAAAGCCCGAACGAGTCCTCGTTAGGGAGGGGACCGGGTGGTTAGGGGCGGGTAGAGGAAGCTTCAGGGATCGCTCTTTTGTATACTTCAGTATGAAATCATACAGTGCATCACCTATTCAAGAATCCTCCGATTATTTTTAAAAATAAAAAATTTTGCGGGGCGGGGTAATGTGATGGCAGCTACTTGGGAGGCTGAGGTGGGATCACAGTTTCGAGGCCAGCCTGGGCAATTTAGCGATCCTGTGTCTCAGAATAAAAAATACAAAGAGCCGGGGATACAGGTCAGTGGTAGAGCGCCCCTGGGATCAATCCGCAGTCCCAGAAAAAATAAGCTTTTTCAGAGGGGATGGTCGTGCTCTTCCCCTCTGTGGCCTCCTCGGGTTTCCCACCCTCCACTCCCCTGCACTTTCTCCTTCTGGTTAAGGCTGCTCCGAGGTCCTCCCGCACTTCCGACCTCTGCCGGTGCTTTCTCCTCCTCCCTCAGCCCAAACCAACCCTGTGTTCCGGAAGGGTCTCTGACCCTCCTCCCCGCCGAGCCCCGTGAGGCTGTGTTAGGAACCTCGGTGCCCATCCTCAGTTTCCCGGCTCCCTTCTCCGCCTGCAGTCACATGGGCAGAGCCCGCTGCTGTCCTCAGCCGTCCTCGGTAGCCGGCACCACGCCTGGCACACACAACGTGCCACAGCAGTATTTGGGGAACGGGTGCAGAAGTAGGAGAGGATGCCTGGGCATTCCGTGCCTGGGCTTTGGAGGACGAGAAGAATTCTGCCAGCCGCACCAGAGGGAAGGTGATCCAAGCAGAGGGCCCTGGTCGCCAGGCGCCAGAAGACGAGGCAGCTGGATTTCTGCAGCAACCTGTCTGCCAAACTCAGTCCTCCCACACCAGCTGTGTGTCTTGGGCAGGTTACCGCCCCTCTCTGGGCAGCCACCCTGGTCTCCCTCACCTCTGCCAAATGGGACCTGTCCGAGTTGCTGGGCGGGGTCCGCAGGTCCCCAAGGGAAGGCGTCGTACACAGTCGGTGCTAGATAAATGCTGGGAGAACTGCTGCGGGCGCTGGGAAAGGGTTAAACCCGGGCGCTTTTTAATTGTCAAATGACTGCGGGCGATTAGCGCTGGCAGCTTCCTCAATAATCGCTCTTCGCTGTACCTGCTGGGAGCTTAATTAAAAAACAAAGAGGCTCAATTTAAAGGCCATTACTATGCTAATGCAGCCAGGCGGGCGGTGATTAAGCAGCTCAGGCGGCTAGGCGGGCAGCTGGGGCGGGGCACGGGGCGATCAGTTACTCACTAAACGGGCATCGGGCAGCGCCGGGTGGCCCTGAGAGTGGCCAAGTGGCCATGCGCCCTTCAATGCCAGCCCTCACCCAGCCGAGCCCGAGCGCAGGGCCTGCAGAGCTTCCCAGGGTGCGGTCTCCCAATCCTCCTCTCCCTCCCTAGCCAAGGGTCCCGCAGGGGCAAGGATTGGAAATAAGTGGCATCCACTTCTCTAAGTGTCTCCCTTAGGAGTCCTCCTCCTGACCCCAATCAGACCCCTGGACACCGCCCAGCTGGGGACATTCTGCCCACCTGTGTCCTGGGGAGAGAGGTCAGCTGCACAGAGAGGCCACTGGCCAGAAGCAGGTCTCAGGCTCCTAGGTTCTGGGACATGTGTGTCCTGTCCCCTGCCCGCCACCTTCCCAATCACCAGGAAGGCAGGAGAGTGTGTTGGTTGCCCTCAGGGTTGGCACGGGGTCCAGCTCTGCAACTGGCTAGCTGGACAACCTGTGTAAGGAGGGGACTCCGCCCTCCTCCTGGGGTGGGCAGGAGGCATCTGTGAAGCCCAGCACCACGCCCTGGGCACGGCTGCTTCCTGTGACCATGGCATTTGGCAGAAACATATGCCGGGTTCAGAATCTGGGTTCAGAAGTGGAGCAGGAGCACAGGAGCACCTGGGCACATAGGCAAGGGGGAGGCTTAGCCAGGTGGTGTGAGTAAGAGAGGCTGGGCTAACAAAGCTGGTGCTGTCCCTGGCTGCATTCAAAGGAGCATAGGGTGGAAAAGGAGGAGGGGATAGCTGGTCTCACCCCTAGGGTTCTGAGCTAGTGGGCCCTGTGCCCGAAGGGCTACTTGGACAAACTCAGGTTCATTCTGAGAGTGTCTAGAACAGAAGAAACAGCCACAAGAACCTGGGAGCTTAACCAAGACAGGATGATACTGTCTTTAGTCTGGGGGCAAGAAGGAGCGCATTTAGGCTCTGGGGCCCCAGCTGAACCTGCATGGATTGTACTCAACATAGGACGTCTTTGTCTTGACTCCACGATTTTGGTCCTGAGCATGTTTTCATCAGCTGCCGGTAAACTTTGTGGTAATACACTTTAGTGCCTTTGTTAGTAACATTGAAAACCACCCTGCTGCACCCTGGAGAGATTTGACTGGGTGAAAAAAATCACACAAACTACAGCTGACAACAGTGAGACAAACTGCTCATGGTAAAACGTATGGCAGGGTGCAGATTAACCAGAGTCGATCAGTGAGCTCCAATATGGGCACAAACCTGGTGGTAGAGCAAACCTTTATTGAAAAATTTTTCATGAAAAATCATTTGTCTCAATGAAAATAATTTTAGTAAAATAAAAATGAAAATAGGGAAAGTTGTAAATTATTTAACTGTGCTAGAAAGAAAATTAATCAAAAAATTAAATTGTCTTAATGGAGTTTGTCGTAGAAAACACTCAAAAATAGTTCACGGTGTTGTTAGAACCCTAATTAAAATGCCACATTGTCTATCTATGTCCAGGGAGGCCAGAATCCTTGGGGTCAGAAGAGTGGGGTTTAAATCTCAGCCTAGCCCCCTCTTAGGCACTCCAGTGGTGACCTGAATGCCTTGCCAAGACCACTCCCCTCAGAACACCTTGTTCTTTGTCCACCGGGAGCTTCCTGTGGCTGTGACCCTGTGTCTCATCCCCTAGGATTCTCCACCACCTGGCACAGTGCTTAGTCATGGTGGGTGTTTGGTAAAGGCTACCAGAATCAACAAATCTTATCTTGAAAGGCTTCAGATAGGCAGGTTGTGTCTGCTCTTTCAAGCCGTGGTGTGCAGGGACTGGTACAGAGAGAGTACCTGAGTGGGAGGGGGATGTGAAAGGATGGATGAACTGAGAGATGGTTGGGATGTGGGTGGGTTGAGGATGGGTGTGCAAAGCTACATAGGTGGATGGATGGGTGAGTGGGTGGAAGGAAGGAAGGGATGTATGTATGTATGGAAGGGAGGGAGGAAGAGAGAGATAGATGAATGAGTGGGTGGATGGACAGATGGAAGGAATGGATGGGTGGATGGAAGGGATGGATAGATGAGTGGATAGGTGGACAGACAGCTGACCAGGTGTCCATGTGTATAAGATGGATGGATAAATAGATGATCTATCCTCTCTAGCCTAATATTGAAGGCCTCCAATCTGACTTGTGTGTGTGTGTGTGTGTGTGTGTGTGTGTGTGTGAGAGAGAGAGAATGAGAGAGAGAGAGAGAGAGAGAGAGAGAGAGAGACAGAGGTTCTCACTATGTAGCCCAGGCTGGCCTTGAACTTACAGCAGTCCTCCTGCCTCAGCCTCCTGAGTGCTAGAATTGCAGGTATGGGCCACCTCAGCTAGCTCTGACCCTTTTTCTTACTGTCCCCCAACCTGACCTGTTCTCCCTAACCTTGCAAGTGGCTTCGTGTTCTTCATGTGTTTGCTTTAATCAGTTTCTCCTCCCAGAATGGCCTTTCTGCCTCTCTGTCCCTGTGCAGAGCTCAAGTCTAGAATCAGACCCCAGCCCCACCACACCCCCTCCTGGGATCCTCTGAAGTCACCAGCAAGTCTTCCCTGGGCAACACTGCCCTCCAGCTGGCAGAGGCAGCACCTCATCGGGCCCTGCCCTGGATCCCCCAGCCCTTCCTGGGCACACAGCTGTGGGCACAACCCATTCTGAACACAGGGGACCCCAAGGAGAAGTACCAAGGTCTCCGTGTGGGGTCCTCATCCTCCACCTGTGTCGGCAGCCTCCTGGGCTGTGGGGGCCACAGCTACCCCACTCTGTGTCCTCAGCACTCCCTGCCCAGGACGTGGAGCCACGGCACTGAGTTGATGGGCAGTGAAGTTGTCCCAGGAGACCAGCCAGGTGGAGGAGGCTGGGGCAGGAGAGGGCTCCAGGAAGGCCCAGAAGCCACTCCATGAGACAGGCAGAGCAGCAGGTGCTGATGCCCACAGCCCTGTTCCCCTCCAAGTAACCTGCAGCTGTCTTGTGAGGAAGCAGTCAGTGCAAAGAAAGCACAGGCCTGGCAGGTAGGGAACACGTAGTACATGGCAGTAAATAATAACAACAATAATGATGGAAGCTGGACCTGGAGACCAGGAGCGGGTGACACACTTACAGTGGCGGAAGGGAACAGGATTCAAAGGGGTCTGAGGAGCAGAAGGGAGAAGCCTCCTCCTGTTGACCCATACAGGGCCTGCTCACAGTAGGTGCTCAGTAAACATTAGCTGGCTGAGCGAATAAGCACATCACGGTGAGGCGAGAGTCCACTGAAGGCTAACGGAAGGGCACGGCAGAGACCAGGGTCCCTGGCTCCGCTGGAGGGGTGCGCAGGAGGGTGAAGCGCTGCCTGTCAGTCAACAGGGCAGCCTTGTTCCAGAGAATGGAAAAGAGGAAATTCCGAAATGGAAAAGAGGCTCCTGGGGAAGAGCCTGGCCCTTGTCCCCACCCCAGAAATCACAGCCCTGAAGATGGGAGGCCAGTGGTCAGGTCCCAAGCCACCCGGCACAAAAGCGCCCTATGCAGCATGGCATCTGGCTGTGCGGATGCGTGACGCGCGTGTGCACAGGCCCCAGTGTGCGTGTGCAGAGAGCTCTACCCAAGCAGCTCACACAGTGTCCACTCGCCCACCTCCCCTCATCCTCACACCTACAGCTGCCTCCCTGGAGCTGACCTGCGCCCTCATTCTCCCCTCCCCAGCCCCTACCTGCCAGGGCTCCCAGATCTCGGCCTCCTCCATGTTCTCCCATGACCCTGTGTGCTTTCAAAATGTGTCCAGGTTTGGCCGCTTCCCAGCGCCTGCCCTGGATCTGGGTTACCGGGTAACCTTCCACACATGCATCTGGCTGTTCCTGCCCGAGAGTGGGTTAAAGGGTCCATCAGATCACATCTCCCCTCTGCTCAGCACCCTCCCGGGGTCCCATGTCACACGATCTGCTCTCACCCCAGCTCTCTGCCTGCACCTCTGGGTGCCCCCATCCACCTGCTCCAGCCACAGGGACCTCTGTATCATTTCCCCAACATCGCAGATACAGCATGCTCCTGTTCTCGGGGCCTTTGCACTTGCTATGCCCTCTGCCTTGAACCCTTTCCTCCAGATTTCACAGCTACTGTCCCCGGGGTCTCTGCTCAGATGTCCTTTGTAAATCTGCACACACACACACCCCTTGCTCTTCCCTGCCTCATTTTCATCACCTGTGTCACCACTTTTTATACTCTGTCTGCCTTAGGTCTGTTAAAATAGATCAGTTTAGCCAGGAATTTAGCTCAGTTGTTTCACCGCCTGCCTCAAAAGTGCAAGGTCCCAAGTTTGATCCCTGGTACCAAAAAAAAAAAATCAGTTTAGCCAGGGACGTTGGTCCACACCTGTCATCCCCGCTATGTTGGGAGGCTGAGGCAGGATGATCACAAGTTTCAGACCAGCATGGGGCAACTTAGTGAGACTCTGTCTCAAAATTTGGAAAAGGGCTGGAGATATAGCTCAGTGGTAGAACACTTGCCTAGCACGAGTGAGCCCTTAGGTTTCATCCCCAGTTCTGAAAATAGAAATCTGTTTTATTGTCCCCTGTCCTTAAGAATGGAAGCTGGAGATGGGCACCATTTTTTTTTTTTTTTTTTTGAGATGGGCACTTTTGGATGGGATCTTTTGCTTCTGCCATATCCCCGGCCCCTAGATGGCGCCTGGCACATAGTAGGTGCTAAATAAGGATTTGTGAAATCACTGACTGTGTGCCCGTCTGGCCAGGTGACCCCTGGATGGCACCGGAACTCCAGGCCTGTTCTGTCCCCCCTGCCCCTGGTGCGTGACCTCCAGCCTGGGCTGGGGACTCCCGACTGCGACCCGGGTGAGGATCAAAGGGCTGAGGCCAGGCGGCTGCCTGCAGGAAGTGCCGGGCAGCCCGCTGGACAGGACAGGCCTGGCGCGGCGAGGTAGGGAGGCCCTGCTAGGTCCGTGGCTGGCGGCGGTCGCCGGAGCTAAAAGCCTAGAGCGAAGAGCAAGCTCCCGCCACCACGCCGCGCATTCCAGCCGCCTGATTGACGCGCACCGGGGCCTAGAGCGAAGAGCAAGTTCCCACCACCGCCGCCCAGGCCAGCCGCATCAAAGCAGATGTTTGCAGCTGGTTTGAGTTGGAGCCCCATCAACAGGCCCCTTTTTGTCTCAAAATAAAAAACAGCTACGCCCGGAATGATAAGGACGCGGCAGGCAGGTGGGGGAGTTGTCAGCGAGTCAGGCGGGGAGGAGACCAGGCGGTTCCCCCTGCCAAGTGACAGGCGGACTCCAGCAGCAGCCGCCCTCGGAGTGTCCAGGGTCCTGTCCCCGTGGCTCCTGTGGGCTGCACCTCATCCACAGCCTGACCAGTCACCATGGCAACAGAGTGAGCTCCTGCTGTCTTGCGTCCTCAGTGTGCCACACCGGGATCTGGCCACCACCGCAGAGGTGTGGAGTGGGGATTGACTTTGTTAGGGTGATGCCCTGGAATCAGGTTTTGGGGACCTCTGCCTTCCCATGGAAAGACAGGCTCAGAGGGCAGAAGCAGCATGCCCCAAGGGGCAGGCAGCTAGAAGGTGGCAGAACTGAGATTCAAACCATTCCTTCTGCCTCCGCAAGAGGGTTCTTAAAGCTTTGCCAGGAAACCCTGACTCTCCTCTAGATCAACTGCCATGCCTTTCTGTGCCTCCTGAATACACCTGGCAAACCACATGTCCCTGATGCCAGCTCCCAAGGCCAGGACATGGCCTGACTGTGCCCTGGGAACCCTCCATGAGCCCCGATCAGAGTCCGCATCTGGGGCGTTTGCTGTGTGGATTCAAAAAGGTGCAGCCAGTGGGTGCAGCAGGGCTGCCTGGCAGGGGCCATGCCACATGGTCCCTGTGGCCGGGGGAGGGTGTTTCCCACCGTGGGGGTCTGGGAGTGGTAGGGCACAGGCTTGGACAGAACCGAAGGGAGCCATGCCCAGAATCTGCCTGGGCCCCAGTGTGGCCCTGGGCGAGGGTCTGACTGAAGCCTGTATCTATGAGGAGATGGACAGATGGAGAGAACACAGATCCTGAAATGTAACTAGGGTGCTTCAGGCTGACATCAAAGGGGAGGACGAGAAAGTTCCAGAGCCTACACCTGGCACCACAGTGACACTTAGAAGGGAGGGGACACATCCCTGCTGAGCCACCACACCCATTTCACAGAAGGGAAAACTGAGACTCAGGGAAGGATTCAAATCAGCAGGTACCGGAGATATGGAAAGTCACACACCCGAAGACAGGTAGGGGCTGACAGTTCTCAGAGAGCCAGGGAAGGGAGGGACTCAGGACAGAGGGTCTGATTGGCCCACCAGGGAGTCCTTCAGTGTGGACATGCCACTCCTGGGTCTTCCCTGGGTACTAGGAATTGGGTGCACAATTGGGGGGATCTGCTGTTGGACTCGCACCCTGACAGGAGGCAGGTATGGCCTTCAGCGAGGAAAGGGTAAGAAATGGACTCCAAGCTGCGGAGGTGTGAAAGGCCCTGCCTGGGGACACCCAGTGATGTTCTTAGACCCCTAGAAGCAGAGGATCTAATATTTCTAATATTTTCTTGTCCTACCTGGCTGTCCATTTCACATCTCCCAAGGTTCCTCATTCATTCTACACTCACTCACCACCTCAATACCAGAGCCTGGGTTGGTGTTGAATTGGACCTGGTGTCTAATTTCTGAGTCAGTAGGCACTTGGAACACACAGCCAGGGACTGGACTGGACTGGAAGTATCAGGAAAGGCTTCCCAGAGGAGGAGGCCCTTGATGGAGTCTTGAAGGGTGAAGAGGAGTTCATCAAGAAGTAATGGAAAGGGGAAGAGAAGGCAGGCATTGGAAGCAGATGGAACCTTACGTGCTAAGGCGGCCATGTTCCTGAAGCAGCCTGGTTACTGGAGCCAGGGGTGATAGAAGTGGGGTGGGGGCGGAGTGCTACAGTGAGGTTTGGGGCCACCTCTGAGATCACTGGGTGCTCCTGGACCTTCTGAAGCCAACCAGCACGCACAGGTCATGAGGAATGTTCGTCAGCTCTCTGTCTTTGTGACAAAATACTTGGGACAGTTAACTGGTAAGGAGGACAGCTCCCACTTCCAGAGGTTTCTGTCCATGGCTGGCCCCTTCGCTCTGAGTCTGTCAGGGCAGATCATGGTGGCAGAAGTGCACAGCAGAGGATGCCTGTTCCTCACAGCAGTCAGGAAACAAAAGGAGAGAAAAGAGGGACGGGGTCCCCATATCCGGTCAAGGCCACACCCCCAATAACCAACTTCCTCCCCAGCGACCCTGCCTCCTAGACATTCCACCGCCTCCCAAAGAGGAGCACAGGCTGGTGCCCAAGCACTGAGCACGGAAGCCTGGGAGACACTTCCACACCATAGCAAGGAGACAGGACTGCTCTGAGTGCTTCTCCCCAACCCTTCTTTATAAAACAAGAGTGATGCAGCTCAGTGAGTAGGAGCAGTGTCATGGTTACCAGAGCAGAGGAGGCTGGGAGGAGGCCCACTGAGAGTAGAGAGGATGAACATGGAGTGAGAGCCCAACAAAGGGCTGCATAAACTGTAAAGTGCAGCCATGGGGCATGCAAATGGCAGCACACACTCAGCAAGGATGGTGAACGGTGCCAGGAATCTTGAAGAGATAAGGGCAATTATGATTCTCATATACTGAGCCCATCCCATGCACCCTGCCCTATCAGATGCCCTCTGTCCTTAGCCCCACTGGACAGATGGGGACAAATTGAGGCTCACGAGGAAAAGGGACTTGTGCAAGGTTCCAGTTCTAGGAAGTGACACACCCAGGGTTCCAAGCCTGGCGCATGCTGGCTGGACTCCTCAATGTTGGGGGAAACTGCTTGGAGAGGAGAAGCAGGAGCACCCTTGGGCATCAGGAAGCCTCCCTTAGGGGAAGCAGCAGAATTAGCCATGACCCAGTGCCTCTGCAGCTGCAGTGATTTAGGAGAAATTCATCAGATTTCAGATGCTCCTGAAAATTTTGGTTTTCAGAGTTTTGTTCATTAGCCTTGAGTTTAATAAATTGAGACTTAAACCAATAAACACTGACAGGCACCAGAGATGTGTCCACACAGGTTGGGACCCTTGCAGGGAGGGATGTCCCTACACATGGAATTTCCTACTCCAGAATCACAGATAATCCCACCAGGAGGGGGGAAAGACATGTTTATACATAAGGGACGTTCGGTTTGGTTTCCGGGAACACCCACCATTGTGGAGATGGCCAGACAACATGGAGGCAGCCGAGAGCACAGTGACAGCATGCACAGGGCAGGGAGGCAGCATCGAGGATGCTGTGTGTGACCTTGAATGAGTATCTCTGTTCCTCAGTGTGCTCCTCTGTAAAATGGGCCACGGGCAGCGGCCTCCTTCGCTGGTCTGTGAGGACCTAATGAGGGATGCAGGTGGTGCTGTCTGGGCATGCTCAGTGCCTCATCAGCAAAACTACAGAGACAGCCAGGCTGGGAGCCAGGGATGCTGGGGCCAGGTCAGGTCAGCCAGAAGCTAGAAGAGCAGCCCAGAGCCCAGGTGGTCATGGGAGGGAGGCACACTTGGGATCTGTTGACCTCGGAGGCTTCAGCAAGGACAGTCCCCACGGACATTTTGGATGCAAGGGGCAGAAGAAGAGGACAGAAGGGCTGATTTTTATGGAAGCGCTTCCTCATGCTATACACGGCCAGGGGCTTTAAAGGGACCCAGTCTTTCTTCCCAACAACTCCGTATGTCACTTCCCTCATTCCTGTTTTATAGATGAAGAATTTGAGGCATGGAGAGGTTAAATGTCTTACCCGAAGGCACATGGCAAGAGAGTTGTGGAGCCAGGGGGTGTAGCTGAGTGGTAGAGCACATCTCTAATGATGTGCAAGGTCCTGGGGTTTGATCCCCAACACGACACACACACACACACACACAAACACACACACACACGTTATAAAACCAGGATAGAAGCCAAGGCCATGCCCTCTCTGCAGGCCACAACACCCTCCCCCATGTGCTGAGAAGCAGGCAGTGGGATTGAGCCCATTATACAGATAAGTACGCTGAGGCTGGGAGAGGGGTCTCACTTGCTGTGAGTGGGGGAAACCGGCCCAACAGCTATGGCCACTGCCCGTGGCTGGCCTGGTTCCGGGCAGCTGTTTCCAGGGTCCCTCCACAGTGGGAGGGAAGAAGGGAAGAAGGAGGCTCACGGAGAGAAAGGGACCTGTCAGCGCCCCAGCCCCTCCTACACACAGGAGCTCTCACCCCACCCGGCATGGTACACAAAGGCAGCCCCATAAGTGGGAGCGAGTATTTCATGCGTCCCCCCCCCCGCGATGTTTTATTGGGTGGAGAGATGGTCGGAGGCCAAACGGATGGCGCATTCCGTTTATGAAGTGCATGCCGTTTGTTTTATTTCCTGGGTTTTTGCAATCTAGATAACAGATGACACCCTGAGTGGCTGGCGCTGCCTCCTAATGGCGGCACCGAGCCTTTGGAGAAGTATTAATAATAGATTGTGTTGATGAGTTTGGAGAAAGTAGCAATCGACCCCCTGCTGCAGAGGCATTAGCGCGGCTGGCTGTTCTGAATGAAGCCAGCCCCACAACCTTGTCGACGACGGATTTGGTCACCCGCCTCGCTGCCCCTCTCTGGGAGACACCCGACATATGCTGACCCTGGCCAGGGGCCCTGGCCCTGTCCTGCCTGCTCAAAGCCAAGCTGGACATTAATAGGCCCCTGGGTTGGGTGCACTGGGGGCAGTGAGTGCCCAGGGCAAGAGCGGCCTCCACGGCAGAGTAGCAAGTCCTCAGCACAGCTGGATGGCGAGCTGGAATCCTAGGGGCCTCTGCCTACATCTGCCGCAGACATTTGGGCAGGTTGTAGCCTTAACAAAAATATCCAACCAGAGGGCCAAATCAGAGCCGAAACCCAGAAGCCCCTATTCCCCTTGCAAAGCCATGCACTGTGTGGGCTACAGGGGTCCTGCTGGCTTGAGCTGAGCCTAAGGCTCAGCCGATTCTAGGCTTGGCTTACCTGCTCCACACATGCAGAAGGCCTTCTTGAGGTTCAGGCAGGGCCAGGTCCTGCCTGTAGGACCCCAGCAGATTGGGGACCGTGGGGACCTGCCCTTTCACTGTACAGTGATATTCATGGACTTTCACGGTCAGTATCATCACAGCCTTTGAGAGACGTCCTGCTGACGTGCCTATTTTGCAGCAGGCAAACTGAGGCCAGAGGGAAGCTCGAGATGGCCTCCCCAGACTGGGGCATCAGAGAGGGCTTCCCAGAGGAGGTGGCGTTGGAGTTGGGTATTGCAGGATGAGTAGGAGTCTGCCAAGTAGAACAGAGGTGGCCGGGGTCACTGGGGATGCCCCCAAGCTGGGTGCCCTGGCCAGTGTGGGCAGCGGACAGAACTGGGCTTGGCCTTATCTGTCCACCCCACCCCTGCCGCTCACCGTGGGCGGTGCTGATGGCAGCCCGGGGAAGGCAGGCAGGCCTAGAGCCTCGCATTTATGGCCATTCCCGCTCCAGAACCGATTAGTGGAGAATTGCAGCTGTAATCTGCGCCTGTGATAGCGGGCCATAAAGAGGGATGGGATGCGCGCAGCGCTCCCAAGGTGGCGCCCGCAGACGTGGCCCGGGGACGCAAGGAATGAAAAATGGTTTTAATTCCCTCCCAGCAGCAATAATTTGATTCTTCATAAATTTTTCCATCAAAGTGTCGTTGAGGCTGAGTTCCCACCGAGCCGGGCGCGTGACTGGGAGGGCGCGCCGGGAGGAGCGGTCAGCGCGCGTGCACAGGCGGGGCTGCGTGCGAACCCCCCCTCCCCTGCACCTGCCCGCCTGGGCGCGCACCGTGGGGCGGGGCGTCCAGAGCCGGACCCCTAGCTAGCCGGGGCTCCCGGAGGGTCTGCGCCAGGCCCACGTGGCTCTGAGCACTGACGCTCCTCCCAGCGCCTCTATTTCCTCGTCTCTGAAATGGGGCTAAGGCTCGGTCCTTCTACGGTTGTTGCAGGTCGGTGGCTGCTGCCCTGCTGTGCGTGCTCAGTAAATTGCCTGCTCCCAGGGATGGTATCCAAGCTGAAACAGGGATAAGAACATGCCATCCAGCAGGGCATGATGGCACAGGCCTGTTATCCCAGCACTCTGGGAGGCAGAGGCAGAAGGATCAAAATTTGGAGCCCCTCCTGGGCAACCTGGCAAGGCCTTGTCTTAAAAAATGAAGAACGGGGGTGTTGCTGGGGTGAGAAGGCCTTTGGTGCAGTCCCCAGTACTGCAAAAATAAAAATGAAAAGAAGGCACAAGGAAAGCACATGCTCAAAAGGCCACCGTGATGGTGCTTTCAAGAAAACTGCAGCTGTTCTATGGAGCTGCAGCTGGGAAGCGGGGGGGGGGGGGGGGCAGGAGGAGGCGGCACGATCCCGGGGGACCCTTAGTGCCAGGGTTAGGAGCCTGAATGCTCTCCCAAGGGCGCTAGGGAGACATGGAGGATTCTGGGGCGAGGAAGGAGCACGATCAGATATGTGTTAGAAAGATCCTGTGTTGGGCGAGAGTGGAAGAGGGCTGAAGCATTAGAGGAAGCGTGCAGGAGGCTGGCGAAAGGGTTGGGGCAGCTGCTCAGGCAGGGGAAGAGGGGCCCAGGCTGGAGGTTAGACAGTACTGGGACTCGCTCAGAAGTGGGATGAGGAGGAGCAGGAGCCCTGGAGCAGGTGGCAGTGGATGGGACCCTCTCTCCCAGCCGACCCGGCCCCGGGAAAGGTCGGGCTGACCCTGCACAGTGCCCTCTTGTGGCCACCTGCCTCTGAGCCGGAAGGGCCCTGGGCTGCTCCAGGCCTGCTAGGCTGCAGAGTGGGTCTCAGCCCCTCCCTGTCTGTCCCCCTTAGGTCAGAGGGTAGGAGCGTCAGGGGGAGAGGTCCCTGGGCCCAGCCCACGCACCTGCTTTGTGCCCGCAGGCTCTTCGCAGCCAAGTGCAGCGGCTGCATGGAGAAGATCGCACCCACCGAGTTCGTGATGCGCGCGCTGGAGTGCGTGTACCACCTGGGCTGCTTCTGCTGCTGTGTGTGCGAGCGGCAGCTGCGCAAAGGCGACGAGTTTGTGCTCAAGGAGGGCCAGCTGCTGTGCAAGGGCGACTACGAGAAGGAGAAGGACTTGCTCAGCTCCGTGAGCCCCGATGAGTCCGACTCTGGTGAGCCCCAGGCTGGGGGACATGGCAGCAGGCCAGGGCTTGGCAGGTGCAGAGGGGCTGTGCAGCCAGAGAATCCAGCTCCTGAGCGGGGACCAGAGCTGCCCACAGGACACATCCTCATGCAACATGCAGACTCATTCTCATCCACACATGCACATGGGCTGGTATGCACCCCACCCCACACTCAAAACACACTGGCACACACAGACTCCCACACATGTACATGGGGTTACACATGGCATACACAGGACTGGATGTGTGCTCACATACCCAGACCTGCAGAAGCCCCCACTCGGACACATACACATAGGTACACACTTGAACATACACATGTGACCTTGCACACTCCTAAGCTGCAAGTGCATGCTTGTACACATCTCACGTGTACTGCAGTTTGTGCACACACACATGCATATACATACATTTGTTCTCTGGGAAAGTCTAGGGGTGGCTGGCACCTGGGCGTCCCAGGCACAGTGGGGAAGGACTTGAGCAGAGATAGTGGGAGATGCCCTGAGCTGCCCTTTGGGGTGTCCTGGACCCACAGTTCCAGGTTCTGCTCCCACAGGAAAGCTCTGTCCCTGCCAGGTCCTGAGTGGAGGCAGTGAGTTGTCCTCCATCTGTCCCTGGTCAGGGCACCACATGGCCAGTCCCATGGCCACCTGGATTCCTCTTGCCTGTTCACGCCAGGCCTAGGAAAGGGGGACAGCCCCTCCATGGGGCTCCCCTGTGAGGACGACAGGCCTGGGGAGAGGAGGCCACTTTGGGGGGGGCCCATGGTGGGCGGGAGTCCCAGGTGGAAGTGCTGCGGGGGGTGGGTGCGGGTGTGCTGCAGAGTGAACGGTGAAGGTCGGCTTGGAGTGCCCATGTTTGTGAACACATCTGTGAGCTCCCGTGCCTGGGCCTTCGTGGGCCCACATGCCAGTCTGTGTGTGTGTGTGCCAGTGGGTGAGTGTGTGGCCATGTTGGTGTGTGCACACGTGCTGGTCGTGGGTGCTGCTGCATGTGGTGTCTGGGGCATCTGTCTCTGCCTGTCAGTGTCAGTCCTTGGAATCTTCAGGAAAGAAGGCTCATGGCATCTCCTTTTGTCCCAGCCACGAGCCTGGCACGGGGCTCGTAGAGTGGAAATGTTTTGAAGGCGGGCAGGCTGTGCTGGGGTCAGGGTGCCAAAGGTCAGCACTTAGGCAGAGTCCCAGGCACAAGGGTCAGGGAAGCCCAGAGTCTGCACCGGCCGCAGATGGATCTTGGACATGTCCTCACACACCACACACGTGGGCACATGCATGCTTCATACCTATTCCCGTGTGGGCCTGCTCCAGTGTCTCCCTGATGCCTGTGTGCTGTGTGCGCCTGGGCTGTGCTTGCTGAGGTACACCTGCGTGGTTGGCAGGGACAGGATGAGGACCTGAGGAGCGAGTGTGGTGGGGAGATGTGTGGGGATGAAGGGCTAGGCCGAGTGGGGCTTGAAGGCCAGGGGAGGCGAAGGGGCAGAAGCTCTTGCTGGGGCACTAGGGAGCCACAACAGGTGTCAGGGGCGATGGGATCCTGTAAGGGTACAAAGCTGGGACCCGGGCTTGCTCCCCAGCCCTCCCTGACAGGCTGGGTCGTGTCCCCCACAGTGAAGAGTGAGGACGAGGATGGAGACACGAAGCCGACCAAGGGGCAGGGCAGCCAGAGCAAGGGCAGCGGTGACGACGGGAAGGACCCGCGGCGGCCCAAGCGGCCGAGGACCATCCTCACCACGCAGCAGCGGAGAGCCTTCAAGGCCTCCTTCGAGGTCTCCTCCAAGCCCTGCCGGAAGGTGAGGGGCGCGGGACTGCCTATCCAGGTGCCACCGCTCGACTGCTGCTGGGGACAGGGAGGGGCTACCCTTCCCAGCTGCTGTCCCTGCAGGCCCGACCTGTTCCCCTCCAGGTCCGAGAGACGCTGGCAGCCGAGACGGGCCTCAGCGTGCGTGTGGTCCAGGTCTGGTTTCAGAACCAAAGAGCAAAGGTGAGCGACTCCCGGGCAGGGCTGGGGCTCCGGGGACAGGTAGAAGGTGGGTCCTGATGCGGGGCGGGGGCGGGGGGCGGCTGGATGGGGATGTGGGGGTGGGGCTGGGGGTGGAGGCCTGAGCAGTGCTCCCCTGCAGATGAAGAAGCTGGCGAGGCGGCACCAGCAGCAGCAAGAGCAGCAGAACTCCCAGCGGCTGGGCCAGGGTGAGTGGGCGCGGCAGGGACTGTGCCAGGCCAGGGCGCAGGGTGCGGGGCCCGGCTGTCTCTCAGCACCCAGGGGCAGAGACTGGGGGCTTCCTCCTTGAAGCAGCCGAGATGCAGAGAACTTGAGGAGTGGCAGGACCCAGGAAAGTGGGGTGCAGGGTGGCAGCACTGGGGCCAGAAGGGCAGAACTTCCACCCTGCTCCCACCCACCAGGCCAGGCCCTGTTTGTTTATTTATTTATTTGGTACTGGGAATGGGAATCAAACTCAGGGCCTTGCGCTTGCCATGCAGGCGCTGTGCCGCTGAGCTGCATTCCCCGCTCAGGCCCTGTTCTTCACATTTCCTGCTTGCTGACTGACTCAGTTCCTGTGGATCCCACCAGGAAGAGAAGGGCCGGGCAGGGGGTGGTCACATATAGTCTCCTGCAGCCCCATGAGATAAGGGGTTGCTCAGCTAGCACGGGACATAGCCAGGCCTCAGCTCCCAGAGTGGGATTCCGAGCCTGCGCTTTAGCAGGGTGACCCCACCCACAGAAGTCAGTCTCAGTGTCCAGAGACCGCTGATCAGGGTGGTGAGGAACTCAGGCCGGCCCCGCCCCCAACCTTTGCTTTGCCCACATGCTTTGCCCATGTCCGAATCTCTGGGCGCCATGGGACGCTGAGTCTTCAAGGCCATGAAGGGAGGGTACAGGGGGCTCCAGGAACCCTGAAGTGGGTGGGGGCTGCCTGCCCCCTCCTGAGAGGAAACACCACACACCCCCCGCCGCCGCCAGAGAGATGCAAGGGTAGCCCTTCTCCTGAGGACTCTGGGAACAGGCCAGCATCCCAGGCTGGCCCTGGCTCCTAAGGACATGGCCCTGGAGCCTGTTCTTCCTGTCATCTCCCTGTGCCCCTCCTGGGGCTGCAGTCACTGCCTCCACATCCCCCAGCAAGCCTCAGAGCTGTGCCTCGCCACCAGCTGGTGTCCAGCTTCCCCCTAGACACCACCACCAAGAATGTCCCGTGCCCCAGAGTGTCCCACGGCCCGCACTGTTCCGTGTCGCTGCCCACGTGCCCTCTGCACCTCGCCGGCCCTTCCTCTCCTCTTTCTTTCATTCTTTCTTTCTCTCTTTCTCTTCTTCTTTCTCTCTCGCTCTCTCTCTCTCTCTCTCTCTTTCTTTTTTGGTACCGGGGATCGAACTTGGGTCCTTGTGCTTGCGCAGCAGGTGGCGAAATCACTGAGCTAAACCCCCAGCTCAGCGCCCCCTCTTTAAAGTGACCTTGACAGGGACACCACCACTACCACCCCCAAGCTCCCCCAAACTTCTTGCTCCCCACACCGTGGGTCCCAGCTGGACTTTCGGATCCCGTCCGACAGTTCCCCTCTCCCCAGCCTGGCACACCCCTTCCGAGAGGCTCTTTAGGTCACACTGGGGTGGGGCTCCCTCCTCCAGGAATCCTACCTGGGCCTCTTTGGCATGGATTTGGCCTCAGCTGGGTGCTCCCGGGTGCCAGACATTCTTGCTGTGTCCAACCTCAGTGCCTGCAGAGGTATCAGGCTCCTCCAAGCCCAGCTCCTGGGGCAGAGGAGGTGAAGCAGAGGAGGAGCTGGGGAGGGAGCCTGGCTGGCTCTGGGGAAACTGAGTCTGGGAGAAGAGCTGAGGGACTGTCTGGGAAGAGAGTGGGATATCTGGGCCTCCTGGCCAGAGATAGGTCCCTGAGCCTCCCCTAGAAAGTCACAAGGGGGTCTCCTAACCTTGGGGGACACCTGGGGGGACTGCAGGATGGGGCTGGCGGGCCATGTGGTGAAGGTGTGCGCTGTCCCCAGAGGTCCTGTCCAGCCGCATGGAGGGCATGATGGCCTCGTACACACCGCTGGCCCCGCCGCAGCAGCAGATCGTAGCCATGGAGCAGAGCCCCTATGGCAGCAGCGACCCCTTCCAGCAAGGCCTCACGCCGCCCCAAATGCCAGGTGACCACATGAACCCCTATGGTAAGCCGCCATGCCCCCCACTGCCAGTCCTGCCCCACCCCTGCCTGGCCAGGCGGCCCAGGGCACCCACAGCCACCTGCTGTCCCAGGGCCCAAGTAGGTGCGGCCGCTCCTGCTTGGCACCGGGCCCCAGCCACCCCTCAGGAGCCCCAGCCCACAGTCCAGGCCTGACGCCTCTTCTGCCCCCAGGGAACGACTCCATCTTCCACGACATCGACAGCGATACCTCCCTCACTAGCCTCAGCGACTGCTTCCTCGGCTCCTCGGATGTGGGCTCCCTGCAGGCCCGCGTGGGGAACCCCATCGACCGGCTCTACTCCATGCAGAGTTCCTACTTCGCCTCTTGAGAGCAGCCGGGCTGCACGGACGCTAGGGCACGGCCTGGGCTGGGACTCGGGCTCAGCAGCCTCCTTGCTGCCCTGGCCCACCGCCCACACAGACTCTGCAGACAGCCATATGGTGCCCTCCCCTCGGCCAGTCCGGCCTGGTTCGTGTGCCGGTCAGGCCCGGACAGGCAGGCAGATGGGCGCAGCCTGGGCAGGGGCTGTGTCCTGCCCGCAGAGACCTTGTCACCCCGGGGACCCAGAGCTCTCGGACAGCTACTCGCCTCCCAGCCCCACCTCGATCCCATGGCCTCCTGCTCCCTCCCCATCTCTTTTTTGGGAAGCTTAAATTCTCTCTATTTTTTTAAATGTCCTCTCTGTGTCCAGCCAACCTCCAAGGCCCTCGGTGCCAGCCCAGGATGATGGCCGGACTCGGTGCCTGGGACCTGAGGAGCACATGTCCTGGTGCCCTGTGCTGGTACCCACCCCCGAGGGGGGAGCAGAAGTGAGGAGGAGCCGGGCGGAAGTGACAGAGACACATGCACACCGCAGCCCGCCAGGCAGACGTGTGCAGCACATGCACGCACACGTGCAGAGCTCCAGAGCTGAGACAGCAGAGGGTGCTCTGACACCAGGCTGTGTGGAGAAGGGGAACGGAGGCCGAGAGGGCAGGCAGAGAGGGAAGAAGGGGACCCCGGTGTGTCCTGGCCTTGGCCCACATGGAGCCGCCTGGGCAGGGAGGGCAGCCCCAGACCTCCAGCTCAGGATGGAGATGAGCCCTGGAAACGGTAGAACCAGGCCAACAGCAGAACCTCCAGGGAGAACGGGACTTTAAGAGTCAGCCACCTGGCGGCCATCTTGGCTCCCTCCCAGCAGCCCCTGCTGTCCTGACAGCCTCCCGTGACGGGGAGCTCACTGCCTTAGCGACCCTCGAGTCAGCAGCCCTTTCCTGCTGGTCTGCCTCTGCCCTTTCCAGCCCTCAGTCCTCATTTTTTTTTTTGGTACCGGGGATCGAACTCGGGTCCTCACACTTGCAAGGCAGGCAGCAGAACCACTCAGCTAAATCCCTGGGCCCAGTCCTCATTTCTCAAAGCCAGGCTCCCCAGCTCTTCCTCCTGAAACCATGCCCCTGGCTGGCTTCCAGCTTCCTCTCTAAAGATGTGTGGCAGCTATAACCTGACTTTCGAACTGACCTAGCCAGCCCACAGTGAGCAGGCCCATCACCTCCTCTGCTTTAGGCACCTTGCCTCTGTTAATGTGCCCAGAGATCCAATGAGTGGTTTGGGCCACATGACCTTGGAAACTTACCCTGCCCTTCTGTAACGAGTGCCCTAGGCCCAGCACCCATGGGACAGCTGTGCTACACCTCCTTTTGTGTGTAGCTAAGAGAGGAGGGAAGGACCGTGGCCTTTTCCATTTCCTTACTTTATCTATCAAACTATGGCATTTCTCTGCACCTGAGCTCTGTGACCGCTGGTCCTCCCTCCCAAGCACTTCTGGTGGTGAAGAGCTGGCACGTGTGTCTCCCCTGAGGTGTGGGCCGTGGGAGCCTCTCACTGCCTGGTGTTGGCCTTGGCCGTGCACTCCACACATCTCTGCCTCCCTGGCCCACAAGGGCTGCAGATACTCTGTCCATCCCAACCTGGCCCCTCCATTCTCCCCTGCCAAAAGGAGAAGTGAAGGCAGCAGGCAGCCTGTCTCAGTGACCCCACACTGGTCCCTGCCAATCACTGTGCCCTGTCTGAGTGCTCACGCTCCTACCTTTGACTGCCAAGTCCAGCCCTGGCCACGGCCCTGAGTCTGCGGAGCCCAGCCTTTGAGCACTTGAGGCTGATGCGTGTCATCCACTTGCTGCTGGTCCTGGCCCCACGCTCACACCCACCCTGCTCGCCACCAGAGTTGTCAGAGGGGAGGATGTGGCCCAGCAGCCAGCCAGGCCCTCCTGTGCTCTTCTTGCCACACAGTGCATGGCCCAGGGCTTCCGCTGATGTCCCCCGTCCTCCTGGGCCGGCTCCGAGACCCAGGCGGCAACGCCAGTGTCGTGAGATCCTCCCCTTTCTCCTTTAGCACAGGCTGGGCTGAGTGGTGCTGGGGACGCATGGGACAGACCCAGGGCAGACACCCCAGCCCCGGGAGGCCTGGCCCCTTAGGTCCCACCCTCATGGCACAGCTGGGAAACCTGAGCTAGAAGCCGGAGCTAAAACCAGGCCACCCCACCAGCCCCTCCTCACTAGTGCTTGGCCTGGGCCTACCTGCCCTTTGGGGTCCTAACAAACCCCAAGGGCAGCCCTGGCCTCTGCCACCTCCATGCAGGGTCTCCAGCCAGGAGCCGGTATTGGGACACCCACACAGTGAGCCCAGGGTTGTCAGAGCCATGGGGACCTCACAGGGTCCCCAGACCAGAGGCACCCCATTAGCTGTGCTTAGGGGCCTCAGAGTCCCAGTCCTGCCCGGATGTTGTTAGGGACCGCATTTCTCAGGTGCAGAGCCTGAGGCTCAGGGAAGGGAGGCTATGTGGGGCTTGGGGTGAGCCCAGGTGCTCCACTTCCTGGAGGAAGTGCAGGGGGAGCCTGGATCACCCCATGTCTGCCCTGATTGGGGCCCCTCTGCACTGTGGGGCTGGGGCAGAGCCCCAGGGAAGAGGGAGGAGCTCTGGGGTCTGCCGGAAGAGACAGGAGAGGCGGGCCAGGGAGTTGTGGAGAAAAGGCACTCTCGTCTCCCTGCTGGGGATGTGAGCACAGACAGGGAGGGCAGAGGAAGGACAAGAAGCCAGCTCTGCCCAGCCAGGGGCTCCGCAGGCTCAGAGGGCCCCTGTGGTTGTGAGGGTCAGACCAAGGGGCCCGCGGAGCCTGAGGAGAGGGACCACAGCGGACTGCCTGCCATGGGAGGGGCTCCCCCTGCACACGTGCATGCACACACTCACACCCGCCACACCTGGAGGCTCACAGACCACACAGGCACCTGGGGCTGCGGGAGGGAGCAGAAAGGATGCGCTGACAGCTGACATGTGGCCCTCGGAAGGTGACATCGCCAACTCGGGCCTGGGGCCTGGCCTCACCACTCCTCCGCTCCCCTGTACAGACTCACTGCCACCCGCCATCCCCACACACATTTTATTTAATAACTTGTCATTGTTAAATTATTTATTAGCGTTTACCACTCTCACCCGCCTTCCACTCTTACCTTCCGCCTCTTCCCACAAGAGCAGAAAACGGAAACAACCACGAGCAAAGACAAGACGTGGGTATATTTGTAAATAAACAAACCTGTACACGCCCGTGCTGCCTCTCCTTGGGGTCGGGGACTGAGCCAGTCCAGCAGATTCCTCAGTGGCCGCCAGGGACAGCGGGTCCGGAGGAGGGCAGGCTTGGGGTCCCCTTGTCCCATTTCCCCCCAGCCTTGTCCTTTTCCAGCCCCGAACATCTCCAGCCTGAAGAGCAGCCTGACGGCGTTCGCCCTGTCTTCATTTTATGCCCCCGTTCTCCAACATTCATTCATTCTTTCTGCATTCAGTGTTGGTGAGCAGCCCCTGAAGTGCCACCAGACTGCATTCGGTCCCTGAGAATCAGGGATTGATGGTCCAGCCCCAAGGACAATAGTATGAGGTGAGCTCCGTGGAGGTACAAGGACTCCTTGTTACAAGGTGCAGCCTCACCTGAAGGCACAGAGCATCACGGAAGGGCTCCTGAAAGAGGCTGGGTTTGAAGCTGAGATCTGAAGTTATGTGGTATTGTGGGGGGCAGGTGTGGGGGGATCTCTGGGGGTGTCCTGGGCTTGTAGGAAACCTCAGCAGAGGGGTCATCTTGTGAGTCTCCTACACTGAAATGGTAGCCAGGTTTGGGGGCCAGGCCACTGGGGTCTTGCCATTGCATGGAGACCAGATCCGATTGGCTCAGGTTGGCTGGATGGAGGCAGAGAGGCCAACCGGCCCACCTAAGTGAGAGGTGACGGCAGCTCTGACTAGGGTGCTGGAGCTCGCCCAGGATGGGACACAGGAGGACGAAGCTGAGCTGAGCCCTGAGTGGTCACAAACCCTCCACATTCAACACAGCTGTGGGATCCAGGGCAGCTGGGGAAGGGTGGAGAATTTGCTTCTCAAAGTGGGTTCTTTGAAGTCTCGGGGTTCCTCCAAGCCCCTTCAGGACTCTGTGTATGTACATGTGAGTGTGCCTGCATGTCAGTGCATCCTCAGGGCTGCTGTCCACACACCTGGTGTCCTGTGTTCTCTCCCCACTCTCTCTGCTGCCCCTTCGCAGCCTCTCCCACTCTGCTGTGAGCCCAGCGCCCCCTAGGGGCAGGCTTGGCCCTGCAACTTGTGGGGGGCCCTCTGGTCAGTCTGGGACTCTGGCTCATTTCCTCTCTGGCACCCAGCACCCCCGAGAGGCAGGAGCCCGTGTTTCTGGAGGGATAACAAGCTTTAGAGGAGGAAGTGACCAGCTCAATATGACAAAGCTAACGAAGGTAGCAGAGCCATGATTGGAAGCCAGGTTTTGCCAGCATCCTGGGCTGTCTCCCCAAGCCCACACTCCTGGCCCTGCAGCTGGTTCTCCAAGATGAGGCCCAGGGACCCAGGGAAAGGAAACTCTTTCTCGCCTTCAGATGGTGTGTCACTGAGGTTCAGAGAACCCAAATCACTCAGCCCAGACTGCACAGCACAAGGGTAAGACTAATTGAGTCTTGGCATCCAAGGCCCTGGCCTGGGCTCCTGCCAAGGGGGTTCCCCACTCCACCCCTCTCCAGCACAGGGCAACTGTTTAAAATCCTGTCACTTAAACATTCGAGTGGAGGGCTATGCTAATCCATCTCTCACCTCTCACCTGCCTATCCCCCCCAAGGTGCAGCATGGGATAGGAGGAGATACAGGCTGAGACCCTAGGACGAGAGAGGGCAGGGAGGAAGCCCCTTCTCCGAGTTCCTTTTCTGGGGCAGGTTTGGCTTCTGCATGTGCCCAGACTCTCCCAGTAGACCTGGACCCCAGGCACTGATGGTAGCACAAACGCTTCCTGGATTTGACCTTCAAGCAACCCCTGCAGTGCCTGGAGAGCAGGGCCAGCCCCGTGATCACTCACCTCAGGACCCAGGCCCACCTGGCAGAACACAAGGAGTTCCAAGAGTGCCGTAAAGGGCTCAGCACAGGAAGGGCTGTCAGCCAGGCCTGGGAAATCAGAGAAAGACCCCCAGAGGAGGAAGCTTGGGGGCTGAGCTTCCAAAGACCGGCCAGGGCAGAGTGAGCTGTGACCTTAAGGTCATCCAGCAGAGGAACATGGAGAGGTGCAGGTGCAGGAGGCCAGAGCCAGGGCACGCCCAGGTTGGGTTTGGGTCTGAAGGTCAGAAATGCAGGAGGTGACCTCCTGCCAGTGCCCACGTGGAGTATGCCAGGGGCGGGCAGGCAGGGAGGGAGACCTGGCAGCCCACCCTCCCATTCAGCCAGGAATTGAGGCAGACACTGAAAGACTGAACGACACAAAGGAGTATACGGCTTCTCTAGTGTACGCATGTATGACCAAAAGAGGAATAATAAGCAAAACTCTTAACCAGGCATGGAGGTGCACACCTGTAATCCTAGCACTCTGGGAGGCTGAAGCAGAAGGATCACAAATTCAAGCCCAGGCCGGACAACTTAGAGACCTAGTGAAACTCTCTCTGAAAAAAAATTTTAACAGAAATAAAGTGTTGGGGGCTGGGGATTTAGCGCAGTGGTTCTGTCGCCGGCCTTGCAAGTGCAAGGACCCAAGTTCGATCCCCGGTACCAAAAAAAAAAAAAAAAGAAAGAAAGAAAAAGAAAGAAAGAAAGTGTTGAGGTGGAGCTCAGTGTGAAGTCCCTGGTTCAAATCCCCAGTACGGGGGGGGGGGGAAGGAAAGAAAAAACCTGTACCCTCTCCCTAGGTGAAGAAAAGGTGTGTTGTCAATATCCTGGAGCCCCTGGTGTGCCTAGACAGAGTCCAAGAGGTCCTATTCTCTTCGTTTAGAAAACTGATCGGCAACTGTGGTGTACAGAAATTTGTTAGCACAGAACGTGGCAGGGATGGGCCGGTAGCAGGAGGCCTCTGGTACAGCTCCCTCTTGCGGGAGGACAGCCCGGGGTTTTGCATAGGCAGCGCTCGGCTTTCGCTCCTCACTCCCGATCCAACCTCTGGGCACTTTGTTACTAAATCCCCATGACAGACCAGAAGTTGGTTTGAATTTCACCACTCCTCCTGCAATCACCCAATAGGCCACGAGGTGGCGGTCGGGAGTCAGGCAGGGAGTGTTCCCGCGGCTGCGCGCTCAGAGCCGCGGCGGGGACGGCCGAGGCTTTGGACCCCCGTCACAGAGGTAAGGAGCGAGGGGCCTCTCCGAAGCTTCTGCGAGCCTGGCACTGTGTGGGTGCTGACATGAGGGATCCGTGGGTTCCCCACCGCACCCTAGGGAAGTAGGTGTGAGTTCCCCATCTTACAGGCCTGTAGAGCGGACTCAGATGTTAGTGACCTTCAGAGCAGGATCCCAGGTCGCAGCTGGGAGCCTCTGAGCTGGGTCACTGTTTCATTCTGATCATTTCCGTCCCTGCGACTCACCACTGGGGGGGCACCTGATCTGGCGATGGCGAGGCACGCCACTCTTTTAGACCAAGGGAGCTGGGCCTCCCATCCTCTGAGGCTGGCAGACAGCAGGCAAGAGGACAGACGCTGGGGCTTCGCATGACCCCAGGGCCTTCCAGGGGAGGCGTGGAGGCTTGAGGAGCAGGAGCTTGTCCCTGCGGGCCAGGCAGGCCTAAGTCTCTGGCCAGAGCATCCCATGCCCTGGGCTTGGTCCAAAGGTGAAGCTAAGCATCTTCTTGTATGTGCTGCCGAATCGAGCACAGGCTAAGCATCTTCTTGGATCACAAGTTACTGGAATGCTTGCAGCCATGTTCCTGCCCTCGAGGGGGCGCCCTGAAGACTGGGGCTCTTTCATAGGAAGAGGGGCAGGGAAAGAGGGCCAGAGGCAGCCGCAAGGCTTCAGTCTGTGAGGGATTAAGAAGGTTAAAAAATGGACAATAAAGTCTTTTAATCCTTAAGAAAATCTGTGTCTCTGTTACTTGTCAACAGTGTCCTGCCTAAAACTCCCATGGCACAGTTATTGAGCCAATAAATGAGAATATTTCCAGATTCTGACATAAAAATCAGTGCTTGAAAAAAAATTAGTAGCTAAGATGATCCTCACGAAGCACAATAACAGCCCCTGCATCTTCTCCTGTCTTTAGTCCTGTTTGCTGTTACTATAACTAAATACCTGAGGCTGAGTACTTTATTAAAAAGAGGTTTAATTAATTCACAGTTTTGGAGGCTGAAAGTAGAAATGGCATAGCATCAGCTTTGCCAGGGATCTCACAGAAGATGGCATCATGACAGAGAGAGAGAGAGAGAGAGAATACAAAGATGGAAGCCAGAGCTCAGGGAAGGGTCAGGCTTGCTCTCATAGCAACTTTCATGAGAGCTACCCAACACCTGTGAGAACTGCATCAGTTCCTACCAAGGACAGCACCCTCAACAACCTACACACTTCCCATTAAGCCCTGCCTCTTAAAGGTCCTATCACCACCACACTGGGTGTCCAAGCTTCAGTACATAAATCCTTGGGAGAATCACTCAAAACATATCCAAATCATAGTGCCCCTCCCAAACAATTCTGCCTAACATATTGTATAGTTTCAGTATGAAGTGTCCCCCAAAGACTCATGCATTGAAGGATTACTCTCCAATGCAGCAATGTTTGGAGGTGGGCCCTAGAGAGGCAGTCACTGGGTCATGAGGACATTGACCTCATCCATGGATTAACTCACTGATGATTTCATAACTGAATGGGTTTATTAGGAGGTGCTCCTTTGGAGGAAGAAGGTCACTGGCAGCATGACTTCGTGGGGTATATCCTGTCTCCAGCCCTTTCCGCTCTCTCTGGGTCCCCTGTTCTTATTCTGCTTCCTTCCTGCCATGAGGTGAGCAGGTTTGCTCCACCAGGATGTTCCCGCCTTGGAGTCAGCTAGCCATGGACGGACTCAATCCCCTGAAACCATGAGCCAAATTAAACCTATTCTCCTTTAAATTGTGCAAATCAGTTCCAGCAACTAAAAGCTCTCCATTGCATGTGAGCATAGATTTTGAGCTGGTGTTGAAGAGTAGGCATTGTTTTGAAGGCATTTTCTCTGCAGGTTGGATCCAACAAGATAATTGTAGAGATTTCCTGAGAACCAATGAAAATGATGATTGTTGGCATAAAATATGCAGTGGGCAGCACACATCATCACTGCAAGACAGTCCCTGCCATTTCAGCTCTGGTGGCCATGAGCACTTGCCTGGGAGCAGGCCCCCTCTGTCCCACACATATGAAGGGGAAACTGTGGCCACCCACAGCTGGAAATGGGAGGGTGTGCCACAGGGACAGGCAGCAGGGTCCTGCATATGGAGCAGAGTTCCGGTGAAAAATGAATTATTGGTGTCGAGTTACTAACAATCAGGTTATACCCATCACAGACATGACCACAAACAGAGCAGAAAACTGGAATTGTAAACTGTGAAAATGAAGCGAAGCTGCCGTCTACAGGGTGAAGTACTGCATTACGTTGGTTTTGCTTTTAATTTTGAGACAGTCTCTCTGAGTCACTAAATTGCTCGGGCTGGGCTCAAACTTGCGATCTTCCTGCCTCAGCCTCCCAGAGTGCTGGGATTAAAGGCGTGTGCCACCATACTCAGCGAATGTGTTGATGTTTTTGCTGATAAAATGTCCTGCCAATGCCTGGCAATCATGCTAATAGTGATGACCGTGACAGTAGTAATAGCTGTTCTGTATTGAGTACTTATGATGGACTGGAGCTTCCTAGCATCTCATTTAATTATCTCTCAGAATAGTATTGTTACCTCCAGCCTATGGATGAAGGTACTGACACTGTAGGCGTGAAGGTGTTTGTTTAAGTTTCCACAACTGGTGAGTGGGAGTTCCTCAGAGCAAAGCTCCAGTGCGAACAAGTAACCCTGACCAGAAGGAAAGACAGGCACAGCCTAAGTCCTAAGCTGCTTTCTGGCCACTGGCCGGCAGGTTGGATCAAAAGTGATGAGAGAAACAGGGAGAGAGACAGCCAGAGAGCTGCCCTCCCCGCCTGGGCCAGCCCAGCCCTGCCCACCACTGGAGAAGGCGCAGACCTGTCCTAGGGGTGATGCCTCAAAACCAGGCTGCTTGACCAGAGCTCCATCTCCAGGAGGGCTCTTCTGCCATGGAGGAGGAAAAATAGACAGACTATGGAGATTTATTTTTTATTACTAAGAATCAAACCCAGGGGCGCTACCACTAAGCTTTCTAAATTTTGAGACAGAATCTTGCTAATTTGCCAAGGCTGGCTTCAATTTGTGATCCTCCTGCATTAGCCTCCCCAGGAGCTAGGAAGACAGCTGTGTGCCTTGCTGAGACTTTTTTTCCTGGAGTTTTTGCTTTATACAGTTGGCTGCTTTGTTGTTTGCTACAGGGGTTATGATTATTTTACCTTCCTTAGGGAATGTACATCTCTTTATTAAATGTTGTCCTTCTTTGGACTGTTTAATACTTTTGGCATTGCATTCCACTTTGATCAGAATGTTAGTACTCTTACAATTTTTTGTTGTTGTTTACCTTAATCTACTATATCTTTGTCTTTACCCAGCAATTTATTTTGCAATCTTTGTTCCTTTTTGATTATTCCTTAAGAAAAAAATAAAAAGGAAACAACCACATAGCTGAGCATGGTGGTTGACACCTATAATCCTAGTACTTGTGAGGCTGAGGCAGGATGATTATAAGTTTAAGTCCAGCCTGGGCAACTTAGTGACTTAAGGAGATCCTGTCTCAAAAAATAAAATGGAGATCATAACTGAAATTTGTTTTAATTTTCATTATTTTTATACATACACAGAGAAAATATATAATTGATAGAAGTCATGAGACATAATAAAAGGAACCTCTATGAATTCATCTTGGTCTCTCGAACAAGAATATTCCCAGAGCCACTGAAACTTTTTGGGTCCTCCACTCTGTCCTATTTCCCTGGAAAATAACTGCTATCTTATATTGTATGTTTATCATTGACTGGCTTTTTAAAAAATGAGTTCTTGACCCCCTACCATTATATACTGTTTCAGTATTGCTTGTATTTGAGTTTTATACACTGTGGGATGCACACCATGTGGAGCCTTCTGACTTTTCCTTTTTAGAAAACTTGTTTCCAATATTCATCCCCAGTGTTGCATGTAAGGTGTTTCATTCATTCATTCATTCATTCATTCTCTTGTTGCCAGTGTCTGGTTTGCTTCTGGTTCTTCACTGTGATCAGCAACACAACAGTGAGTGTCCCTCCTCACAGGGGCAACTTTAGGAGACAAAACTGGTGTGTTCCAAAGTGGTTTTGCTAATGGACATCCCATCAGCAATTAAAAAGCATTTCCAACCATTGTGGAAATCAGTATGGAGATACCTCAAAGAACTAGGGCTAGAGGTCCCATTTGACCCAGCTATTCCCCTGCTGGGGATCTTCCCCAAAGAATTAAAAGAATCATACCACAGCGATATATGTGCACCCATGTTTATAGCAGCACAGTTTGTAATAGGTAAAGCTTGGAAACAGCCCAAGTGTCCATCAACTGGAAACTGGATAAAGAAGATGTGGTTTTTTATAAAATTTTATAAACTACTCAGCCATAAAGAATGAGAAACTAGCGACATTTATAGCTAAATGGATGCATATTGAGGCCATACTCTTAAGTGAAATAAATAGGACACACATGTGTAAATACCGAATAATTTCTCTGGTGTGAGAAACTGAAAGTGTAAATAAGAATTGAAATGATTAAAACGAATAATTGATAATTTGAAATAGGAAGAAAAGGCCCAAAGGGGTAGGGGTGGTGGGAGGGGAAGGGGAAAAGAAAGGAGGGAAAGCAAAAATTATGAGAAAAGAAAACATGTGGAAACAAAGTCTATGTAAATAGGGAGGGGTGGAGGGGGTGAAGGGCGCACAGGGAATGGGGAAAAAAATAAGAACCAAGATACATCATGTACAGGTACAAGCACCCGATGATAAATGTAAATGTATTGCATACCTAAAATGTACCAATAAAAGAATTTAAGGGGAAAAAAAAGCATTTCACCGTTACCCATCTTGATACTTTTTAATTTTAACCTTCTCTAAATTATCTCCGTGAGTTCAGTTTTTCATTCTCTGTGTTTTCTGCGAAATACCTATTTGTATCTTTTGTTCGATTTTCCTTCAGATTGTTTGTCTTTTTCTCATTTACTTCTAGCAGTTTTTATGTATTTTGAATAGAAATCTTTGGCACATTTTATATGCTACAAATGATTTTACCTACAGTTTGTGCTCCTCTTTCTTTCGAGAGACAATGGTTCTTCATTTTAATGGAACCCATTGTTTTATCCTTTTATGGTTGGTGCTTTTTTGGGTCTTATTTACAAAAGCCTTCCTTACCTGAGTCACAAAGACAGTCTGTTACATTTTCTTCTTTAATTTTAAGGTATTGACTTTCACATTTAAATATTTAATCCATCAAGAATTGATTTTGAGGGACATGATTGAAATAAGGACCCAACTTCATATTTTCCCATATGGATAACCAGTTATTCTGGCACCTTACATTGAAGAGCCTATTCTCTTCTGGGAATCTAAATTGCCAATCTTGTCATATGTCAGATTTCCACTATGTGAGCATGTATCACTGTCATTTGGCCTATTGGGCAGGTCCTGTGCTAATGCCACACTGTCTCTCCACGCGTCTGCTTTGTGAGCGGGGATGGAATCCAGGGCCTCATGCACACTGGGCAAGTACTGTGCTGAGCCACACCCCAGATCTCCACCCCCCTTAATCATAACACTCTCTGATGTCTCCATTGCATTTAGAGCAGTTGCCTCTTCCCTATAGGTTTTAGAATCAGATTGCAAAAAGCCTTTATAAATTCTGTTGGGACTTTGGTTGGAATTACAATCACTCTGGAAGTAAAACTGTAGTTAATGAGTCTTCCTTCTCTGAACAACAGGATGAAGCTCCCTGTGTCTTTAGGTCTCCTTTCACAGTTTCCAATAAGGTTTTATCATGTTCTGTATCAGGTCTCGCACCTCTGTTTAGATTTTTAGATGGCTTTCTTCCTGTCATTATTCTAAATATTCCCTTTTACTGAATTATTTACCTTTATGAGCCAGTGTAGAGAAAGTAATTTAATTTTGAATGTTGATCTTCTCTCCTGCCACTTTGACAAAGTCTTTTGTTAATTTGAATCCTCTAGATTCAAAGATTAGAATATTTGAGACATTTATATGTAGATAATCCTGCCATCTGGGGGTCATAATAGGTTTTTTTTCCTTTCTAATCGTTGTATCTTTTCTTTCTTTTTTTTTCTTTTTTTTTGGTACCAGGGATCGAACTCGGGACCTTGCGCTTGTGAGGCAGGCACCAGAACCACTGAGCTAAATCCCCAGCCCTATCTTTTCTTTCTTTTGTCTTAAACACCCTGGCTAGGCCTTCCAATAAAATGCTGATAACAAAGCTACTAATTGAGATTCTTGTCTGGTTCTGTTAAGGAGAATGCTTTTTACTTTTTACTGCTAAGTATCATTTTGCAAAATTTTGCAAGTTAAGAAAATTTCTTTGTGTTCCTAATAAGTTGAGAATTTCAATCTTAAAAGGATATTGGCTTTTATTAAGTACTTTTTCTGCAAAATATTTCTTTAATCTGTTAATGTCATTGCATATATTTATATATATTACATGTTATATTATAGAGCAGTATTATATAAACTAAATTTATGATATTAATACATAATATGAATTAATATTAAACACCCAGTTTGGTCTCTTTATGTGTTTGTATGTATATATGGTACTGAGGATTGAACCTAGGGCCTTCACACTGAGCTATATCCCCAGACCCTTTTTACATTTTGAGACAGAGTCTGGGTAAGTTGCTAAATTGCCCAGCTGGTCTTTTTTTTTTTTGGTACCGGGGATCAAACTCGGGTCCTTGTGCTTGTGCAGCAGGCAGCGAAACCACTGAGCTAAATCCCCGGCCCCAAGCTGGTCGTGAACTTGTGACCCTCTTGCCTTACCTGCCAGAGTGGTGGATTGATAGGCATGCACCACCATGCCCACCTGGCCATGAGTGATGAGATTATAGAGTTTCACAGAGCTGATGGAGACACGTTCTCTCTTCTCTGTTCTTGGGAAGAGTTTGTATAAGATTTTCACATTTTCTGTTCTTCAAATGTTTCAAATCATCTGGGCTTGGTGTTTTCCATGTGGAAAAACCTGAACAACCATTTCAGTTACAGTTAGTGGTTATGGGACTACTTAGGATTTTTATTTCTTCCTGAATCAGTTTTTTTTTCCTTTTAAGAAATTTTGCTTGTTTTTATTCTTTCTTTTTTTGGGTGGGTCTATTTTAATAATTTAGATGCATCAAGAAATTTATCCATTATTTTTGTTTTTAAAGATATTCCTGCTACAAAATTGTACAGGATATTCTTGTTTTCTTCACTCTCTAGCAATATTTCCTTTCCTGTTCTTAATAGTATTTAGTTGTACTTTGTATCTTTTTATTCTTTATAAATTTTGCCACATATTTATCTGTTCTTTCAAAGAACCAAGTTTTTGCACTATGAAATCCTTTTATTGCATTTTAATTTTTCTATTTAATTAAGGGATCCTTTCTTCTACTTTCTTTCAGTTTTATTGTTACTGAAAATTTTTTTTTTAAAGTTTATTAGTTCTTTTCATAATTTCTTATGTTGTATGGTGAGCTCATTAATTATTATCCCTTTTTGAAAATATATATAAGTACTTAAAGCTCTAAATTTCCCTCAAACTACCGTTATTTTATCACAAATCTTGGCATATAATATTTTCATTCATTTCTAAGTACTTTAAAATTTTACGTGGTGATATCATTCTTACCAACACATGGAAATTTTTGCTCATTGTTTCCTCTACTTTTTTTTTTCTTCCCCGGTACACGGAGATTGAACTCGGGTCCTTGCTCTTGCGCAGCAGGTGGCGAAACTACTGAGCTAAATCCCCAGCCCTTGTTTCCTTTACTTTTAACTAAAGTTGCATTGGTCACAAAAACATGATCTGTATGAGCCCAGTTATTATAATTTGTTGATAATACATTGTGTCCTAACATGTAGGAACAAAATTGCATTATGTTTTAGTATATTTGCTTCTTATAAATGCTCTGTGTCTATATAAAAACATTCATATTCTCTAATTGTTGGATTTAGGCTTTTTGCCCATATTCATTTGCTCCTTTGTTAATTACATAGTTTAAAAGTTCTAGATCTTTCTTAACTTCTTCTTTGCTTGAAATATCAATAATTACAAGATATATATTGTTTTCTGCAGTATTCATGGATTTATAGATTTTTCTCTCTAGTTTTATTTATTTTTGCTTTGGACATTTTGATATTGTTTTATTAGTGGAACTGTTATATCTTTTTTTTTCTGGTACCAGGATCAAACTCAGAACCTTGAGCTTGCAAGGCAGGCATGGTGCCACTGAGCTAAATCCCCAGCCCCAGTTGACTGTTATATCTTGCAGGTGCATTAAAATAAACTTTTGGTATTATCTCTTACAATAATGTTTAACTAAGTAACTATTTTTGATATTAATAAAGACACTCTAATTTTACTTTGGTTGATACCTTTCTGATGTAACCATTTGAACATTTTTATTTTCATCCTTTCTTTTTGTCCTTGTATTTGAGGAGAAGCTTTTGTAAACAACATGTAGCTAGATTTTAAGATTGTATGTCTTATAATCTTTAGAGTTTTTTGTTTTTGTTTTGGGGTGCTGAAAATCAAACCCAAAACCTGACATACGCTAGGCAAGCGCTGTGGCTAAGCTATAGTTACAGCCCTGAATCTCTGTCATTTAAGTAAAGTTTAACACATCTACATTTCTTAAAGATAAAAGATTAGGACTTGTATCTGCTTTGTAGCTTTGGGCTTTCTTCTTGATTCACTCATCTTTTTCATGGTTCTTGTTTCTCCTTTACTTTTTCAAAATTGAAGATCTTTTCCTTCTATTCCATTTCTTTTTCTCTGCAAATTTAGTTGTTACATACTACTGTGGTGTTTTTTCAGCAATTAACTTGAAAAGTTTACCTTGTAGATTTTTTAAATTCTAAAGTTAATAATTATCTTGTTTTTCTGAAGAATGGAATAACCTTGAGCCACACTGACTCAAATTCTCCCTTTTTCCCATAAAAATAGATATTATTATTGGTATTGATATTATTTTATACCTGTGTTTAGATTTATCGACTTCTTTCATTACTGTTGCTTCTTACACATCAGACTTAACTCTGAGGATTATTTCTTTCCTGAAAGTCTCAGGGAAATTCAGTTTGGGTCCATGTGAAAAATAGTTATTTTTTCCTCATTCTTTTTTTTTTTTGGTACTATTTTTTCCTCATTCTTAAAAGATAGTTATGCTGAGTATACAAATCGGGTTCATAATTATTTCATTTCACTTGATATTGACAAATCATTTTGTCTAACTAAATAGTACTTTTAACTATTATTTTAATGATTTAAATGTCTTTAAATATATTTTCTCATTTTTGTAGATTTCTATTATGACTACTGATGTCTGCTGTTATTCTAAATGTCATTCTTTTGTAGCAAACTTGTTTCTTTTCTATATGCTGTGAAACGTTCTCAGCCATGATCACTTCAAACATCAGCTCATCTTTGCTGTCTCTATTCTTTCCTGTGGATCCCAGTTGTACAAGAGGCTTCATTGCCTCTGCTTTCTTAATCTCTATTCATAAATTACATTTTCATTTCTCTCTGTTTTGTATGCTAGTAATTTCTGCAGATCTGTTTTCTAGTTCATAAGTATATCTTCAGCTGCATCCAATCTGCTATTTAGTCTGATAAGATTCTTATTATCTATTGATTATAATGTTCATTTGCACAAGTTCTATTTGCTTTATTTTCAAATCTTCCCAGTCATCCGTGAATGTTTTATTCTACATTCGTGTATGCATGCGAATCCATCTTTCATTTCTTTAAACATTTTCTACATGACTATTTTATAGTCTGTATTTCTTTTTTTTTTTTTTTTTTTTTTTTTGGTACCGGGGATTGAACTCGGGTCCTTGTGCTTTCGAGGCAGGCAGCAGAACCACTGAGCTAAATCCCCGGCCCTTATAGTCTGTATTTCTAATTCCAACTGCTAAAGTATTAAAGGAGTGTCTAAATATATTAAGTATATTTTATTTCTGACGCTCTCTATTGTGGTCTGTTTCCTTGTAGTTTGGTGGCCACTGATTAAGAGCTCATATTTTGTTGCAGTTCATCTGTGGGAATCCTGAAGGTCAATACTGAGTTCATCTGCATTTGCTCCTGCCAAGAGCCAAGGACCACTATTAACTGGGACTACTTCACCCACTTTAAGAGAGATTCTGGCTCTCATTTTACCTCTTCCCTACACTTCGTTTGCCTAGCAAAGGGCTTACTGTAACACTTAGCCTGACTTTCCTGTTTACCTGTTAGTCACACTTTGTACTTAAGTTTCAATTCCTTGCTGGGGATTTAGCTCAATAGTTCTGCTGCCTGCCTTGAAAGTGCAAGGTCCCCAGTTCGATCTCCAGTACCAAAAAGAAAAAGTTTCAGTTCCTTGTTGTCTTGCCATGCATTTCTTGGCAGAGAGTCCTTCAGAGATTTCCCTCACTTTCAAGCAAGCCCAGTAACACATTAGAATACAGATTTACTGTGCTTCATTTTGAACTCATGCAGCATCTAGTTGTGTTTTACTGGGGGAACACTTTCCATCATTGTGCCAGAAGCAGAAATCCCATGACAATTTTGTTATCCCCATTTTATAACTGAGGCTCAGAAAATCAAGTGTGTTGCTTGAGACTACATGGCAAATGGGTGGCAGAGTCAGGACTAGAATCCAGGCGCTGTGACTCCACAGCCTGAGTATTTAACCGGAGATTTGCTGCCCCTAAAAAAGACGAAATGTGTTTTCAGGTTTGTAGTGTTGGCCAGTGCTCTGGGATGAGCCCCTACCGGGGAAGGAATGAGGAGACCCAGCCCAGGTCCGGAGGCCCTGAGCCATGCATCCATCCATGGTGCTGTGGGCCAGCAGAGACTGCACAACACACTCAGCTGGCTCCTCCCACCCTGGGAAGAAGCCAGCTGGCTCGTCCCACCTCAGGTTTCCATGACAACCAAGCACCCTTTTCCTAAGAGAGGAAAAAGCCACAAGCAGTGAGTGGAACATTCCTGAATCTTGAGTCCTCCTTACAGGTGGATCTTATGTAGCCTTGGGGACAATGTGAGGGGAGCTCAGGAGGGGAAAAAAAAATGTGTCTGTGTAGGGATAATGTTCAAGCTAACCACATTGTCACTCACTAGCCCCTTTCTCCCATGCCTCAATTATGAAAGTCTCAGACTCCCCGGGCCAGGGAAGTCTGGGAACGCACTGCCCTCCGCCTAATGCCTGGTCCCACCTCACACCAGCTTTCTGTCTCATTCAACAACAGTCCCCTGATGCCTGACAGATGAGGACCCAACCTCAGCAACGGATCCAGACAGATCCTAACTGCCAGTTACCACCTGGGACAAGGTGCACAGAGCCCATGAGAGCACAGGGAGCTAGTGCTCCTGGCCAGATTTCCCAGCCCAAGGATCTGTGGCTGGGCCTAGACAGGTGACAAGAATGTAGCCTGGTGGAAAGGAGGGATGGGCATTATCCACACAGAGAACCACATTGCAGTAGGCTCAGAGGCCTGAAATTGCACATTCTCTTTAGTAAAACCAGGTGTAGGGAACAGGAAAGGTGGCCACAGAGGGCACCCAGGGCAGAGTTCAGAGATTCTTGAGGGGCTGTGATTGGGCTTCATTCTTGAAGTAGTGGAGAGCCCTTAAATGGTCTTACAAGGGCATGATGAGGCCCTACTGTCATGGCAGTATGGACGATGGACAGGAGTCAGGGACCCCAGCAAGGGCCCATTGCAATAAGCACAGGAGAGGCCACAGGAGCAAAACAATGACTATGGTGGCAGGGATAAGAGAAAAGGGGACAGATCTGAGGGGTGTTTAGAAGGATAAATGGACAGGTTAGTAAGAGGCTGCTTGTGAAAAAAATGAGAGCTTTAACCCAAGGGAACCCAGGAGTGGAGTGCGAAGAAGGAAGGCAGCCATGACAGGCCTTTGCCTCAGGTGATGGCAGCCATTTTTCCTCATAAGATACCAAGGGTTGCACTCCGTAGAGTGAATGTAACATCCAGGATGTTTCCTTTCTAGATCAACAGAGAAGAATATTCCAGACTTTCTTCAACCCCAAGGCTTCTACCAAGCTCCAACCACCAAGTGGACAGTTTTGCCCCTTCCCTGAACCGGTCCAGTGCCAGTGTCCCATGCCAGTGTCCCGCAGCCTCTACAGGTGCATCCTGGACGGCTGGTATCTCCTGCTACTGGGCCACTGGCCCCTCAACTTCCGTCTGTCTGTGCCTCAGTTTACTTCTCACTATATGCATGTCACAGTTATGTCTGTGGTTGCTTAGCTGTACAGCCTAAGGGTGAATGAATAAGATGTAAATTGTAAAGGAATCAAGTTGGTGATTGCAAATCTAAGAATAGTGGCTGTGGAGTCATTGTTCAAATCCCAACTCTACCCTTATGGCTGCATGTCTTTAGGCAGCACCTCCCTACTTAATTTAGTATTCATGCTCTCATACTGCATGCCCTTTGCTCACATCCCCTCCCTCCAGCTCCTCTGCTATTCACACTCATCTCCTGTTCATGCCTCCCTCTCCTTGGCTAAGGCTGGGGAATGAACCCCCAAGCTCCTGCTGGGGAAGGAATGTGAAGATTCAGACAGGGGCCCAGAGGCTGAAAGCCAGGCAGCCAACCCCCTAACAGTGGTCTCCAGATCCGTACAGGTAGGGAGTCACCCAGGGTCCTGGGAGAACAGGCCGGGATCCAGAGGTTTCCTCCCCGCTCCTCCCTTCATTCCCAGCCCAGAGCCTTGTCTGCAGAGTTGTTGAGTGTCTGGCCAGCCCGGATACTTAGGAACAGTTGACCTTGACCCAGAACTCAGGGATACCAACCACCCTATCCGCAGGGTAGCCCCGGGGGTGTCTGTTGGCTGCACTTCAATTCCTCTTATTCCCTCTTCCGCAGGAACCCCCATCACACACCCCAACACGCTCTGGGGCAGGAGAGGGAGAATGGGGCGGGCCCACACAGCCAGGGCCAAGGACCCAGCGGGGGGCGCCCTGGACCTGGGAGGCTCCCAGACCCCGCACCCGCTTCCTCCCTGGGGCGGGGCCCGGCGGCCACGGGCCAAGCGCAGTAAAATTTAAAGAGGTGAGAGAGACACTCCGCAGAAACCGCAGAGCGCGGGGAAATGAAATAAGGCCTCCTCGGGGCGTCCGCCCCCGCCCCGCCCCGGGGGCGCCCCGGAGGGTCCAGGTGCGGCCCTGTGCTCTGCACCCCTCCCCAGGGCCGGGCAGGTCACGCTGTCCCCACGTGAGAGGGCGAAGGCGCACGGGGACCAGGACCGCCCGGGCCCCGGCCCCCCACAAACACGTGCAGGGCGGACCCAGGCAGCGCCCCCAACCTGTCCCCGCGCCCTTCTCGGGTGTGAGCCGCGGGTCTAATTCCTGCCGCCCCCCTCCCTGCGCCGTCTGCGAGTCCCCAACCCCCAGCCGCCCCGTGCAGCCCCGTCTGTCCCCCCCGTGATGGATGGGGCCTTCAGGGAGCCGGCGCGGGCGGGCTCGGCTCGGGCGGAAATGAAGAGGATAAGATCTGCTAGCCGAGCCGCCCCGACACCGCGATATCCGCCAGGCTCGCGGCAGCGCTGGGCTCTGAGTGATGGATGGGGCGGAGCTCCCCGCCCCCACCCACCCCCGCGTGCACACTCGCGCACGCGCACCACCGCGCCCCTCCCAGGAACGCCGCACTGTGGCCACACACAAGGCTCCCTGACCCCCTCTTTTACACACACAAACACACACTCGCGCGCGCTGATCCCTCTGCACATCTGCCCGTGCCCCCTATACCCGTATGGGATTGTCCCTTCTCGCTTAAAATTGGCGGCAGACCTCCTGGCACTCACAGGAAGATGTTAGGCAAACCACACCTTACCCGATTGCCTATCACACTGCCTCTTCCCTGCCACATTACACGCGTCCAAGCAGGCTGCACACCTACTTCCCAGGATGTGCTCCTGAGTCTCATGGGCCTCTCAGAGGAGGGTATGACCATGTGGACTCAGCCTTGGGCAGAGATCTTGGCATAGAAGTTGGACATTAACTGTTCATTTTGTTCATCATCTTGTGGAGCCACTAAACAAGTCAAGTTTGGCACGGATACGGGCAGTTGTAGGGCCAGTGTGGTCCAAGCCGGCCTCACCATCAGTGTTACCATGGTTACCATCTTCCTAGCACTATCACAGAGCAACATCACCGTTACTATAGTTACAGGCACCTCAACCCTCTCTACTGCATGGCTACCATTTGATTCCCATTGCCATTACTATTCATTCATTCACTCCATGTATGGCCTTATCTTGATTTATTCATCTGCTAGGGTTACAGAGGTGAGTAGGTCAGTGCCACCTTTGGGAGCACACAGCTGAATGGGGGAGACAAGGAGGTGAGCAACCAACAGCATGGTACATTGTGCAGAGCCCCCTGAAAAGATTAGCTCACCACCTAGATGGCAGGGCAGACAGAATGATCAGGTGACACCAGCAGAAAAGAAAGGCATGAAGCCACCACCAGCATCGCTGTCACTATGTGAGTGTGTTGGGGAAGTGTACACTCTCTGGGCGTTGTGGGCAGGCAGGAGAGGCCAGTTTTGGCCACATTCTGAAGGGTCTTTAATGATCCCGAGTTCCCCATGGCACGTGGTTAAGAAAAGCAGAGCTCTGGGAGTCTGGGTTTGAATTCTGACTTTGCCAACCCTCTAGTTTAGGGCCCCTGAGCACAAGGTGTCTGCCTAGTGTTATTTTTCTCCATGCAAAGGAAAATCACCTGTATTATCTTTGTTGGCCTCTAGAGGAGCTCAGGTTCCTCTCTTTTCTAACCTCCTAACCCACAGCAGCAGGAGGACCCAAGATAAATTAGAATACTTTTGATCCTCCCTTGGTTGAATCCTTAGGTGGGGAAGCCACTGATACTATTATGTATATATTTACATGAATGGGATCATTCTCAACTTGTTTTCATTTAACATTATTTTCTGAGACTTGATACACTTTGATATGCAGAGTTCTGGTTCATTCATTTCACCTAATGTTGACTCACTGTATTAACTTTTTCCTTTTTTTTTTTTTTTTTTGGTACTGGGGATCGAACTCGGGACCTTGCCCTTGCAAGGCAGGTGGTGGAACCACTGAGCTAAATCCCTGGCCTGACTCACTGTATTAAATATCCTAGTCTCTTTATGTCCTCCATGGTTGATAGACATAGTTTTCTGATTTTGTGGCAATTGTAAATGATTCAATAGTGAGCATTCTTGTGCACATCTTTTTGTGTATAATAGCAAAACATCTGCTACATGTTCTAAAGAAAGAAAATTGTGGGCCCCACACTGTATTTGTGGCTAAGCTGTAGTATTCCCAATGCTTTGCAATTTGCAATTTGTCATTGCACTAATTTGCCCTCCCACCAGCAGGATATAGGACTCTCCATCTCCCCACAGCCTTACCAATCCTTATATCCTTGCTCCTGGACTTTTAATTTTCTTTGAATTTGAGAGATGTGGTATGGTATCTTTCTTGTGAAACTTTTTTTATTTTCCCAATAAATAGTGAAGCGTGCTTATATCCTTGGTCTACTTTTCTTCTGATTGCTTGCCTTTGTCTTACTGGACTTAAGAATTTCTTTATGTAATCTGAATGTTAGCCTTCTATCATTTTTACTTTGAAAATATTCTCTCCCACTTTATGATTTTTAAGAATTATTTTGTGAAAGGTCATTTCAAATGTTCTTCTTTATCTTCAAATGACAAGTAGTAATTGTATACAGTATGAATGTATGGGGTGCAGTGTGATATTTTGATATATGTTTATATTGTGGAGTGATCGAGTCAAGCTAATTGAAAAATCTATCACATTTTAAAAAATTTATAGTGAATTTATACAATCTCCTTTAATAATTTGGATTTTAAAATTTAAATTTTTTGGATGTTTATATGTAGTGATTTGGGCACAGGGTTTGACACATAAAAGAATACAGCAAAAGAAGGGTCAAATTTCTCAGTTTTTTCCTTCATGGTTGGTACTTTTCTTCCTGTCATCTTCCTGATTTCCTTACTCTACCCCTTCATCCTATCCTTCCTTCTCCTTTTCCTTCTGTTTTCCTTCCTGTTTCTCTCTCTTTTGTCTCTTCCCTTAACTAATGTAAGATAGTCTTTAGTACTTTTTTCTAATTATTTTAAAGTCTTTGTTTTTGTTTTTTGAGTTTTTTTATATTTAGGTCTTCAATCACCTAGAATTTATTTATTTATTTATTTTGGTACCAGGGATCGAACTCTGGTACTTGGGCTTGTGCAGCAGGTGGCGAAACCACTGAGCTAAATCCCCAGGCCCTAGAATTTATTTTTACGTATGGCCTTCCACATATCATATATTATTTTACATTGACTTTCATATTGATTGCAATTGTCCCCACACTATAGAATATATAGTTTGTACTTCCCCACTGATTTATGAAGCTATCACATACAGACTTTCCACAAATGTTCAACTTTGTTGATGAGTTGATTTATCCCTGTGGCCCTGCCACACAGTTTTCATGGTTATATCTGTGTAAGAAACCTTGATAGATGACAGATGCCACAGAGAGACTGGCTAGCTTTTCACCTCACCTATTTTCCTCCTGTTCTTGAGACCACACCCTGTCTCCTGGCCTCCCTTGTAAACAGGTGTAGCATTTCCAGCGCTGCAAATGGAAACAATGTAATGTGCCCTGCTTCTAGGCATTGCTTATCCTTCCTTCTCTTTTCTCCCCTTCTGTCATTGTTGTGGAGAAGTAGAACAGCGGGTGCTACAGCCAAGTGTTGCAGCTCAGTGTCACAGCCAAGTGTCACAGCCAAGTGTCACAGCTCTGAGGCACAGCTGAGTGTTGCAGCTCAATGTCCCAGCTACAATTTGAAGACTCAAGAATCCAAAGGTCCCTCGAAGAGGTCAAGAAAAACCTTTTATTACACCAGAGGGCTCTGAGGAGTTCCTACTCTGAAGTGTGAGCACTTCACCCGAAATGAGAGCCTCCTTATATAGGGTCCTACAGGGTAGGTGAGCATGCTCACTGAAGCAGAGGGGTGGCGTGACAGAACATTCCTGCAAGGGGGTGAACCCAACAGAACATGCTTGAAAGGTCACACAGTTCAATCGTCACAAAACATTTTTCATGTTTTCTTTTTTCTTTTTTTCTGTACTGGTGATTGAACTCAGCACCTCATGTTTGCCAGGCAGGCGCTGTGCTGCTGAGCTACATCCCCGGCCAAAACATTTTGATATATTGGGCAGGATCACTGCCCACCAGCACAAACTGTTAGATTTCTGGGACAAAATATTTTGTGGAAAAAACATGGAGGCAAGACAAGGGCAAGAAGAGAGCCTATCTTACTCTGTACTATTGCTTTATCATCACCTTGATTCAAACAATTATGCTGACCTTGAAAGATGGAAGAAACCTGGGTCTGAGAATTGCTACTTAAAAGCAAGGTACCCACTCATCAGAGTCATCAGTTTTGAATTTCACACTGGTCAGAAATAAATTTTTGTCCTATTTGACCTTCAAACATGTTGGGGTTTGTTTCAGCGGCTAATGTTACCTTAATACAATATAACTAAATATCTTCTTTCTCCCTGGCTCCCTCTCTAAAATTGTCTTGGCCAAGCATGGTGACACATGTCTGTAATCCCAGCAGTCAAGAGGCCACAGCAGAATTGCCATGAGTTTGAGATTAGCATGAGCTACATAGTGAGTTCAAGGCCAGCCTGAACTACATAGTGAGACTTGGTCTCAAAAAAATAAAAATAAAATTGTCTTGGTCAGCCTGGGGAGGTAGCTCAATAGTAGAACACTTGCCTAGCATGTATAAGGCCCTGGGTTTGATGCCCAGCACTACAACAAACTAAATAAAATGAAATTGTCTTGGCCAATTTTGGGTTTCAATTCTCATAGGAATTTTAAGGTCAGTTGGCTGAGTCCCTTTAAAAAACTTTGCTGTATCTTTTGGTTGGAATTCCGTTTAATTTCAATATCAAGTTCTGGAGATTTGCTATCTTTACAATACTGAATGTTGGCCAGGCATAGTGGTACATCCCTATAATCCCATCCATCACTAGGGAGGCCAGAGTGGGCTACACAGTGAGTTCACGACCAGCCTGAACTACATAGTGAGACCCTGTCTCAAAAAAACAAAACAAAACAAATACTGAATCTTTTCACTCATAAATATAGTCCATTAATTTAAATATTATTTATATGGTATTATTAGATATTCCTTGATTGCACCTTATTAAATCAATAAGGATTTAGTTTATTTTATACATAGGTTTTATGTATCTTCTTTTATGTTTAGTCGCTTTTGTTGCCCTTGCAAATTAACTTTTTATTTCTTATATTATATATCCTAAATGTTTGCTGCTATTGAAAGGGACCCCATTGGTTTTTGAATATATATCTTGTATCTGGCAACTTTGCTAAATTCTGCTCTTTTTCTAATGATAAAGCACTAATACAAAATAAGACAGGCCCTTGCCTTGCCCTTGAATTGCCTCCACGTTTTTTTCCACAAAATGATTTGTTCCAGAAATGTAACAGTTTGTGCTGCCAAATGTATCAAAATGTTTTATAACTATTTGAACTGGTGACCTTTCCAGAATGTTCTGTTAACTCCATCCCCTGCTTCTGTGAGCATGCTCGCCTACTCCATCGATCCCTATATAAGAAGACTGCTCTAGGAATGGGGAAAAAATAAGAACCAAGATTCATCATGTAAAGGTACAAGTTCCCAATGAGAAATGTAAATGTGTTGAATACCTAAAATGTTCCAATAAAAGAATTTAAGAAAAAAAAAAAGACTCCTGTTTCTGGTGAAGTGCTCAGATTTTGGAGTATGAACTCCTCTGAGTCCACTGGAATAATAAAAGATGTTTTTTTCCACCTCGAGTGACTTTCAGCTTCTCAAGTCTTCAAATTGCAGTAGCTGCAACTCAACTCAGAGCTGTAACACTTGGCTATGCCTCATAGCTGTGCCACTTCACTGTGACACTGAGCTATAACACTGGCTATAGCATTGAGCTGTTTTGCTTTGCCACAACACTAGCAATGTATTTGTGAGGTTTTTTTTTTAAGTAGAAAATCATATCAAAGATGCCTCCATTTGCTATTTCATCTGCCTAGAGTTTGCTTATCCCAGACTTGTGTGGCTCACTCCTTCATGACCTCTGGGTCTTTGTTCAAATATCACCTAATCAGTCAGGCCTTCCTGACATCCTGCGTAAAGTGAGGTACACACAGGACTCTTTAGCCCCTTGCTCTACATTATTTTTCTTCTTACAAGTAACATTATCAATTATTGGTTTATTTCCATCTGTCTCCTCTACTAGAATGTAAGCTCCATTAAAGCAAAATCACTTTGATTTTATACTGAAAATAAATTAACTAGTAGGGGATAGGAAAGGAAAGAATAAATTTGACTTTATTTGTTTTACTTATATATCATTTCACTTATTTCTTTTCAGTACAAATTCAAAGAGTTTGCTTCGAATATTTCACCACTTCCTGTCTTTGTAGTAGGTTTTTGGTGGATTCATGTTATAGAGTGTCTCAGTCACTTCCTTGTCACTGAGACAAAATATCTGACACCCACAATTTAAGGGAGGAGCCGTTTTAGAGGATTCAGTCCATAGTGGAATGGTTCCAAGGCAGAAATGACATGGCGGAAGGGTCTTGGGGAAGCAAGCTTCTCTCCTATAGGTGACTTGGAAGCAGAGAGAGAAAGGAGGAAGGGAGATTAACCCTTCCAGGTCATGACTCATGACATCTCTAACCAGGCCCTAACTTACAACAGCTGCTAAACTTATGAGTGGATGAAACCGCTGATGAGCATAACACTGCCATGATCCAATCGC